>NC_036840.1:18168239-18252169 GCF_002910315.2 Salvelinus sp. IW2-2015 | reverse complement strand
GAAAAAAAGTTGTGTCTTTTGCTATCGTGGTTAGCTAATAGATTACATATTGTGTCTTCCTGTAAAACATTTTAAAAATCAGAAATGATGGCTGGATTCACAAGATGTGTATCTTTCATCTGGCGTCTTGGACTTGTGATTTAATGATATTTAGATGCTATGTTTACTTGTGACGCTATGCTAGGCTATGCTAGTCAGCTTTTTTACTGTGGGGGGTGCTCCCGGATCCGGGATTGGGACCAATTAGAAGTTAAAGCAGTATCCAAATCCATAGGATGTAGTGATCACAATATAATAGCCATATCTAGAAAACCAAAGTTCCAAAGGCTGGACCTAACATAGTGTGTAAAGAGGTTATACAATACGTTTTGTAGTGATTCATATGTTGATGATGTAAAGAATATTTGCTGGTCTGTGGTGTGTAATGAGGAGCAACCAGACACTACCCTTGACGCATTTATGAAACTACTTATTCCAGTTACTAATAAGCACACACCCATTAGAAAATGACTGTTAAATCTCCTTGGATATGAGGAATTGAAAAATGGTATGGTTGAGAGGGATGAGGCAAAAGGTATGGCAATTAAGTCTGTCAGACCATCTGATTGGCAAACGTACTGCAAATTAAGAAATCATGTGACTAAACTAAATAAAAATAAACTGTACTATGAAACAAAGATAAATTATATAAATAATGATAGTAAAAAGCTTTGGTGCACCTTAAATTGAATTTTGGGGGAAAAAATCCAACTCGGCTCCATTCATTGAATCAGATGGCTCATTAATCACAAAGCCCACTGATATTGGCAACAACTTCAATGACTTTTTTATTGGCAAGATAAGCAAACTTAGGGATGACATGCCAGCAACAAACGCTGACACTACACATCCAAGTATATCAGACCAACTTATGAAAGACAAGAATTGTACTTTTGAATTCTGTAAAGTCAGTGTGGAAGAGGTTAAACAATTATTATTGTCTATCAACAATGACAAGCCCCCGGGGTCTGACAATCTGGATGGAAAATTACTGAGGATAATAGCAAATGATATGCCACTCCTATTTGCCACATCTTCAATTTAAGCCTACTAGAAAGCGTGTGCCCTCAGGCCTGCAGGGAAGCTAAAGTCATTCCGCTACCCAAGAATAGAAAGCCCCCTTTACTGGCTCAAATAGCCGACCAATCAGCCTGTTACCAAGCCTTAGTAAACTTCTGGAAATTGTGTTTGACCAGATACAATGCTATTTCATAGTAAACAAATTGACAACAGAATTTCAGCACGCTTATAGGGAAGGTCACTCAACAAGCACAGCACTTACACAAATTACTGATGATTGGCTGAGAGAAATTGATGATAAAATGATTGTGGGGCCTGTCTTCTTAGACTTCAGTGCAGCTTTTGACATTATCGATCATAGTCTGCTGCTGGAAAAACGTAAGTGTTATGGCTTTACACCCCCTGCTATAACATAACACAGAGAGTGTTCTTTAATGGAAGCCTCTCAAATATAATCCAGTTAGAATCAGTAATTCCCGAGGGCAGCTGTTTAGGCCCTTTGCTTTTTTAAATTTTTACAACGACATGCCACTGACTTTGAGTAAAGCCAGAGTGTCTATGTATGGGGATGACTCAACACTATACACATCAGCTACTACAGCGACTGAAATGACTGCAACACTCAAAAAAGAGTTGCAGTTAGTTTCAGAGTGGGTGGCAAGGAATAAGTTAGCCCTAAATATGACATGTTGAATGCACCGAGCTGACTGTCTAATCTACTGGCATACAGCTCGGACACCCATGCATACCCCACAAGACATGCCCCAAGAGGTCTCTTCACAATCTCCAAGTCCAGAACAGACTATGGGAGGCACACAGTACTACATAGAGCCATGACTACATGGAACTCTATTCCACATCAAGTAACTAAAATTTGATTTAAAAAACAGATAAAAAACACCTTATGGAACAGCGGGGACTGTGAAGCAACAACACACACACACACACACACACACACACACACACACACACACACACACACACACACACACACACACTTAGTACTGTAGATATGTGGTAGTGGTGGAGCTGCTTTGGCAGCGGCTAATGGGGATCCTGTCACGACTTCCGCCGAAGTCGGTCCCTCTCCTTGTTCGGGCGGTGTTCGGCGGTCGACGTCACCGACCTCTAGCCATCACTGATCCATTTTCATTTTTCATTGGTTTTGTCTTGTCTTCCTCACACCTGGTTCCAATCCCATCAATACATGTTGTGTATTTAACCCTCTGTTTCCCCTCATGTCCTTGTCGGAGATTGTTTGATTGTATGTGATGTGCTAGTTATGTGTTTGTATGTGGTGTGCGACAGGTTTTGTACCCACTTTTGTTATTTTGTATATTTGGAGTTTTGTCAGCACTTATTAAACGACTCCGTTTATACCAAGTTCGTTCTCCTGCGCCTGACTTCCCTGCCACCAACACGCACCCCTTACAGATCCATAATAAATAAAAATACAAAATGAAATTAATTAATTTGGCACTAATCTATCGACTTCACATGACTGGAAATACAGAAATGCATCTGTTGGTAGGGGCGTGGATCAGAAAACCAGTCAGTATCTGGTGTGACCACCATTTGCCTCATGCAGCGCGACACATCTCCTTCGCATAGATCAGGCTGTTGATTGTAGTCTGTGGAATGTTGTCCCACTCATTTTTAATGGCTGTGCGATGTGCTGGATATTGGCGGGAACTGGAACACGCTGTTGTACACGTCGATTGAGAGCATCCCAAACATGCTCAATGGGTGACATATCTGGTGAGTTTGCAGGCCATGGAAGAACTGGGACATTTTAAGCTTCCATGAAATGTGCACAGATCCTTGCAACATGGGGCCATGCATTATCATGCTGAAACATACGGTGATGACGGCAGATGAATGGCATGACAATGGGGCTCAGGATCACATCACAGTATCTCTGTGCATTCAAATTGCCATCGATAAAATGCAATTATGTTCATTTTCTGTAGCTTATGCCTGCCCAGACCATAAACTCAGCGCCACCATGGGGCACTCTGTCACAACGTTGACATCGGCAAACCACTCTCTCACACGATGCCATACACACCGTCTACCATCTGCCCGGTACAGTTGAAACCGGAATGCCAGTAGACATCGAAGGGAAGCATTTTCCCACTGAAGTCAGTTAGGACACCGAACTGCAGTCAGATCAAGACCCTGGCGAGGACGACGAACAAGCAGTTGAGTTTCCCTTAGACGGTTTCTGACAGTTTGTGCAGACATTTTTCAATTGTGAAAACCCATAGTTTCATCAGCTGTCCGGGTGGCTGGTCTCAGGTGAGGAAGGTCCTGGACTGGCATGGTTACACATGGTCTGCGGTTGTGAAACTGGTTGGACGTACTGACAAAATATTTAAAACAACGTTGGAGGCGGCTTATGGTAGAGAAATGAACATTCAATTCTCTGGCAACAGCTCTGGTGGACCTTCCTAGCAGTCAGGCTGCTAATTGCATCCTTTTTTCAGTAACTCTTTTGACTCAACACAAAAGCTGCTGCTACTGTTTATTATCTATCCTGTTGTCTGTTAATTTACCCCGACCAATGCGTACATATCTACCTCAATTACCGTTTCCGCTGCATATCGACTCTGTACTGGTACCCCGTGTATATAGCCAAATGATCTTTACTCATTATGTATTTATTCCTAATTTGTTCTATTATTTTTATATTTTTCTCTTTGCTTTGTTGGAAGGGCGCATAAGTAAGCATTTCACTGTTAGTCTACACATGTTGTTTGCGAAGCATGTGACACATTTTATAGATTTTTATATAATTTGATCTGATTGTATCGAGGCCTTAGCCAGCTTATATTGATAAACAGCCAGAAATAACTATAGATTTTCTGATTTAATTAAGAAATCCAATATTAGATATGTGTTTTTAATTAATTACAACTTCCGGGTTGGAGCGAGCGTCGCATTCGCGCTTTGGTCCGCAGGTAGTATAACTTTTTCATTACATTTCATTATAGTACACGGTTTGATTTGTCTAATCTTAGCAATTTCTTCTTAGCTAGCTACATAGCCGTCTTTGTATCAAAGATAGTTGCGTAATTATCGTATTTCGTCGTCCTAACGCAGTCTACACTGCTATCTGCCCAGCAGCTAGCCAGCTAGCAAACGTCCACCGTCTACCGAATAGCAGCACTGTAGCAACTATTACACTCAACTGAACGACTTGATTAGTGTAGTGTTAGCTAGCTACATAGTTGTCTTTGCTGTCTTCGTATCCAAGATAATTGTGTAGTTTAGAGTGTGTAGTTTTAGAGTGATTATCTTAATTTACCGAGGTTAGCTAGCCAGCTATTTGTTGTCCTTAATGTAGGAGACACTGCTAGCTAGCCAACAGCTAGCCAACGTCTACCGAATAGAACTTCCGCACTCAACAACCCGGTCGCATTCCGCTTCGCTCCACAGGTAGTATCACATTTTCATTTCATTTCATTACAGTACAACGGTTTGATTTGTTTGATCGTAGCTAGCTACAACGCTAGCTACATAGCCGTCTTTGTATCAAAGATAATTGTGTAGTCTAGAGCGATTTCTAGGTTAGCTAGCCAGCTACTGTCGTTCTTTTAACGCAACGTAACGTAATCAACACTGCTAGCTGGCCAGCTAGCCCCCGAATAGCAGCACTGTAGAAACTATTACACTCAACGGAACGACTTGATTAGTGTAGTGTCAACAACGCAGCCACTGCCAGCTAGCCTACAAAGTCAACAACGCAGCCACTGCCAGCTAGCCTACTTCAGCAGTACTGTATCATCTTAATCATTTTAGTCAATAAGA
This sequence comes from Salvelinus sp. IW2-2015, assembly GCF_002910315.2. Taxonomy (NCBI): domain Eukaryota; kingdom Metazoa; phylum Chordata; class Actinopteri; order Salmoniformes; family Salmonidae; genus Salvelinus; species Salvelinus sp. IW2-2015. The sequence goes on along the minus strand of NC_036840.1, from coordinate 18,247,300 downwards.
TTCTTGCTACGTAAGCTTAACTTTCTGAACATTCGAGACGCGTAGTCCACTTGTCATTCCAATCTCCTTTGCATTAGCGTAGTCTCTTCTGTAGCCTGTCAACTATGTGTCTGTCTATCCCGTTCTCTCCTCTCTGCACAGACCATACAAACGCTCCACACCGCGTGGCCGCGGCCACCCTAATCTGGTGGTCCCAGCGCGCACGACCCACGTGGAGTTCCAGGTCTCCGGTAGCCTCTGGAACTGCCGATCTGCGGCCAACAAGGCAGAGTTCATCTCAGCCTATGCCTCCCTCCAGTCCCTCGACTTCTTGGCACTGACGGAAACATGGATCACCACAGATAACACTGCTACTCCTACTGCTCTCTCTTCGTCCGCCCACGGTTCTCGCACACCCCGAGAGCTTCTGGTCAGCGGGGGTGGTGCACCGGGATCCTCATCTCTCCCAAGTGGTCATTCTCTCTTTCTCCCCTTACCCATCTGTCTATCGCCTCCTTTGAATTCCATGCTGTCACAGTTACCAGCCCTTTCAAGCTTAACATCCTTATCATTTATCGCCCTCCAGGTTCCCTCGGAGAGTTCATCAATGAGCTTGATGCCTTGATAAGCTCCTTTCCTGAGGACGGCTCACCTCTCACAGTTCTGGGCGACTTTAACCTCCCCACGTCTACCTTTGACTCATTCCTCTCTGCCTCCTTCTTTCCACTCCTCTCCTCTTTTGACCTCACCCTCTCACCTTCCCCCCTACTCACAAGGCAGGCAATACGCTCGACCTCATCTTTACTAGATGCTGTTCTTCCACTAACCTCATTGCAACTCCCCTCCAAGTCTCCGACCACTACCTTGTATCCTTTTCCCTCTCGCTCTCATCCAACACTTCCCACACTGCCCCTACTCGGATGGTATCGCGCCGTCCCAACCTTCGCTCTCTCTCCCCCGCTACCCTCTCCTCTCCATCCTATCATCTCTTCCCTCTGCTCAAACCTTCTCCAACCTATCTCCTGATTCTGCCTCCTCAACCCTCCTCTCCTCCCTTTCTGCATCCTTTGACTCTCTATGTCCCCTATCCTCCAGGCCGGCTCGGTCCTCCCCTCCCGCTCCGTGACTCGACGACTCATTGCGAGCTCACAGAACAGGGCTCCGGGCACCGAGCGGAAATGGAGAAAACTCGCCTCCCTGCGGACCTGGCATCCTTTCACCCCTCCTCTCTACATTTTCCTCTTCTGTCTCTGCTGCTAAAGCCACTTTCTACCACTCTAAATTCCAAGCATCTGCCTCTAACCCTAGGAAGCTCTTTGCCACCTTCTCCTCCCTCCTGAATCCTTCCTCCTCCCCCCTCCCCCCCCTCCTCCCTCTCTGCAGATGACTTCGTCAACCATTTTGAAAAGAAGGTCGACGACATCCGATCCTCGTTTGCTAAGTCAAACGACACCGCTGGTTCTGCTCACACTGCCCTACCCTGTGCTCTGACCTCTTTCTCCCCTCTCCTCTCAGATGAAATCTCGCGTCTTGTGACGGCCGGCCGCCCAACAACCTGCCCGCTTGACCCTATCCCCTCCTCTCTTCTCCAGACCATTTCCGGAGACCTTCTCCCTTACCTCACCTCGCTCATCAACTCATCCCTGACCGCTGGCTACGTCCCTTCCGTCTTCAAGAGAGCGAGAGTTGCACCCCTTCTGAAAAAACCTACACTCGATCCCTCCGATGTCAACAACTACAGACCAGTATCCCTTCTTTCTTTTCTCCCAAAACTCTTGAACGTGCCGTCCTTGGCCAGCTCTCCCGCTATCTCTCTCAGAATGACCTTCTTGATCCAAATCAGTCAGGTTTCAAGACTAGTCATTCAACTGAGACTGCCTTCTCTGTATCACGGAGGCGCTCCGCACTGCTAAAGCTAACTCTCCTCCTCTGCTCTCATCCTTCTAGACCTATCGGCTGCCTTCGATACTGTGAACCATCAGATCCTCCTCTCCACCTCTCCGAGTTGGGCATCTCCGGCGCGGCCCACGCTTGGATTGCGTCCTACCTGACAGGTCGCTCCTACCAGGTGGCGTGGCGAGAATCTGTCTCCTCACCACGTGCTCTCACCACTGGTGTCCCCCAGGCTCTGTTCTAGGCCCTCTCCCATTCTCGCTATACACCAAGTCACTTGGCTCTGTCATAACCTCACATGGTCTCTCCTATCATTGCTATGCAGACGACACACAACTAATCTTCTCCTTTCCCCCTTCTGATGACCAGGTGGCGAATCGCATCTCTGCATGTCTGGCAGACATATCAGTGTGGATGACGGATCACCACCTCAAGCTGAACCTCGGCAAGACGGACTGCTCTTCCCCCGGGGAAGGACTGCCCGTTCCATGATCTCGCCATCACGGTTGACAACTTCATTGTGTCCTCCTCCCAGAGCGCTAAGAACCTTGGCGTGATCCTGGACAACACCCTGTCGTTCTCAACTAACATCAAGGCGGTGGCCCGTTCCTGTAGGTTCATGCTCTACAACATCCGCAGAGTACGACCCTGCCTCACACAGAAGCGGCGCAGGTCCTAATCCAGGCACTTGTCATCCCCGTCTGGATTACTGCAACTCGCTGTTGGCTGGGCTCCCTGCCTGTGCCATTAAACCCCTACAACTCATCCAGAACGCCGCAGCCCGTCTGGTGTTCAACCTTCCCAAGTTCCTCACGTCACCCCGCTCCTCCGCTCTCTCCACTGGCTTCCAGTTGAAGCTCGCATCCGCTACAAGACCATGGTGCTTGCCTACGGAGCTGTGAGGGGAACGGCACCTCAGTACCTCCAGGCTCTGATCAGGCCCTACACCCAAACAAGGGCACTGCGTTCATCCACCTCGGCCTGCTCGCCTCCCTACCACTGAGGAAGTACAGTTCCCGCTCAGCCCAGTCAAAACTGTTCGCTGCTCTGGCCCCCCAATGGTGGAACAAACTCCCTCACGACGCCAGGACAGCGGAGTCAATCACCACCTTCCGGAGACACCTGAAACCCCACCTCTTTAAGGAATACCTAGGATAGGATAAAGTAATCCTTCTCACCCCCCCCCCCTTAAAAGATTTAGATGCACTATTGTAAAGTGGCTGTTCCACTGGATGTCATAAGGTGAATGCACCAATTTGTAAGTCGCTCTGGATAAGAGCGTCTGCTAAATGACTTAAATGTATATGAAGAGTGCCTTGGTCCTCCTTTTTGATGTGTTTTTAGTTGTTGAGTCAATTAGACCATGCTCATTTCAAACTTATCTTTAAAAAAAACTATTATTTCAGAATATTTAAGTAATTTAGCTGTCTCATGCGTTGATCCTGCTTTGTAGTATTGGACCCCTCTGGTTCTCAAAGTATTTTCAAAGATTATTTGACAAACTCACCTCATCTGCTGACAATGTACTTTCATGATATTACATTTCTGTATTTATCTATCTTTATGTAACCATGGTGATCTCACTAAGAATCATTATGCAAAAATGTTTTATGAGAGACCAGAGATAAGGAGTAGACAGTGGCCATGCCAACCCAGACAGCAGATGTGTTGTGTTTCAACATTGAGTCATCTCCACCTAGTGATACCATTCAGCTGTTGCGCTGTGCCCCATGGTCTGTTCAAGAAGTAATACAATTGCATCTTTCCATCCTTCCCTAACACTTACCTTACACAATTGGCGTCAGACCGAGGCTCTGCATCTGTCCTCGTACTTCTAGACCTTAGTGCTGCTTTTGATACCATCGATCACCACATTCTTTTGGAGATTGGAAACCCAAATTGGTCTACACGGACAAGTTCTGGCCTGGTTTAGATCTTATCTGTCGGAAAGATATCAGTTTGTCTCTGTGGATGGTTTGTCCTCTGACAAGTCAACTGTACATTTCGGTGTTCCTCAAGGCACCGTTTTAGGACCACTATTGTTTTCACTATATATTTTACCTCTTGGTGATGTCATTCGGAAACATAATGTTAACGTTCACTGCTATGCGGATGACACACAGCTGTACATTTCAATGAAACATGGTGAAGCCCCAAAATTGCCCTCCCTGGAAGCCTGTGTTTCAGACATAAGGAAGTGGATGGCGGCAAATGTTCTACTTTTAAACTCGGACAAAACAGAGATGCTTGATCTAGGTCCCAAGAAACAAAGAGATCTTCTGTTGAATCTGACAATGAATCTTGATGGTTGTACAGTCGTCTCAAATAAAACTGTGAAGGACCTCAGCGTTACTCTGGACCCTGATCTCTCTTTTGACGAACATATCAAGACTGTTTCAAGGACAGCTTTTTTCCATCTACGTAACATTGCAAAAATCAGAAACTTTCTGTCCAAAAATGATGCAGAAAAATGTATCCATGCTTTTGTCACTTCTAGGTTAGACTACTGCAATGCTCTACTTTCCGGCTACCCAGAAAAAGCACAAAATAAACTGCAGTTGGTGCTAAACACAGCTGCTAGAACCCAAAATTTTTATCATGTTACTCCAGTGCTAGCCTCTCTACACTGGCTTCCTGTTAACTTCTCTAGGATAGGGGGCGACATTTTCACTTTTGGATGAATTGGTGCCCAAATTGAACAGCCTCGTACTCTGTCCTAGATCATATGATATGCATATTATTATTATTATTGGATAGAAAACACTCTGAAGTTTCTAAAACTGTTTGAATTATATCTGTGAGTAAAACAGAACTCATATGGCAGGCAAACTTCCAAACAGGAAGTGAAAATTCTGAAATGGGTCGCTGTGAAAGTCATCGCCTATTCAATTCTCCTATATTTATGGATCTGTATGCACTTCATACGCCTTCCACTAGATGTCAACAGGCAGTAGAACGTGGAATGAAGCGTCTAGCTTGATGTGGGACCGGATGAGAGCCATTGGAGTGACTGGTCAGGCAGATTGCCAGTTCTTGGTCACGCACACTGGGCATGTGATGTCCTTCTCTGCCATGGGTTATATAGACATGAAGAAATGCTCCGTTTGGGAACTGATTTTTTAAAACTGATTTTGACCAGTTTATTCGATTTGTAATATCACTTTTTGAKGTTTTCGTTCATTAGCGTAAATTTGTATGGACACGTGAACTACACATGCTAGCCAAAGTTGCGAATTCGACAGAAGTAATGGACATTATAAAACAAAACAATGATTTATTGTGGAACTAGGATTCCTGGCACTGCATTCTGATGAAAGTTCAAAGGTAAGGGAATATTTATGATGTAATTTCGTATTTCTGTTGACTCCAACATGGCGGAGAATGGCTGAGAGCCGTCTCAGATTATTGCATGGGATGCTTTTTACTAAAGTTATTTTTTAAATCTAACACAGCGGTTGCATTAAGAACCAGTGTATCTTTAATTATATGTAAAACATGTATCTTTCATCAAAGTTTTATGATGAGTATTTCTGTATTTCACGTMGCTKTCTGTAATTARTCTSGCTATTTTGGAGCCATTTCTGAACATGGCGCCAATGTAAAACCACGATTTGTGGCTATAAATATGCACATTATCGAACAAAACATAAATGTATTGTATAACATGATGTCATATGACTGTCATCTGATGAAGWTGTTCAAAGGTTAGTGATTAATTTTATCTCTATTTGTGGGTTTTGTGAAAGCTATCTTTGCTGTGAAAAAATGGCGGTGTGTTTTTGGATATGGTGGTGAGCTAACAAATAATATAATATCATGAAATCACAAGTCCAATACAGCAAATGAAAGATAAACATCTTGTGAATCCAGCCAATATATGTTGTGTTTTCGTTTTAAAATTTTTTAAAAATCGTATATGCGGTTGCATTAAGAACCAGTGTATCTTTAATTATATGTAAAACATGTATCTTTCATCAAAGTTTTATGATGAGTATTTCTGTATTTCACGTTGCTCTCTGTAATTATTCTGGCTATTTTGGAGCCATTTCTGAACATGGCGCCAATGTAAAACCACGATTTGTGGCTATAAATATGCAGATTATCGAAAAAAACATAAATGTATTGTATAACATGATGTCATATGACTGTCATCTGATGAAGATGTTCAAAGGTTAGTGATTAATTTTATCTCTATTTGTGGGTTTTGTGAAAGTTATCTTTGCTGTGAAAAAATGGCTGTGTTTTTTGGGATATGGTGGTGAGCTAACATAAATATGTTGTGTTTTCGCTGTAAAACATTTAAAAAATGTTGGCTGGATTCACAAGATGTTTATCTTTCATTTGCTGTATTGGACTTGTGATTTCATGATATTATATTATTTACCTGTGGCGCTATGCTAGGCTATGCTAGTCAGCGTTTCTGATGACAATGATCCCGGATCCGGGATGGGTGGTTCAGAGAGGTTAGCGAGGGCTGATTTCAAGGTTTTACTGCTAACCTACAAAGCATTACATGGGCTTGCTCCTACCTATCTTTCCGATTTGCTCCTGCCGTACATACCTAAACATATGCTATGGTCACAAGACGCAGGCCTCCTTACCGTCCCTAGAATTTCTAAGCAAACAGTTGGAGGCAAGGCTTTCTCCTATAGAGCTCCATTTTTATGGAATGGTCTGCCTACCGATGTGAGAGACGCAGACTCGGTCTCAACCTTTAAGTCTTTACTGAAGACTCATCTCTTCAGTAGGTCATATGATTGAGTGTAGTCTGGCCCAGGAGTGTAAAGGTGAAAGGAAAGTCTCTGGAGCAACGAACCGGCCTTGCTGTCTCAACCTGACCGGTTCCCCTCTCTCAATTGGGATTCTCTGCCTCTAACCCTATTACAGGGGCTGAGTCACTGGCTTACTGGTGCTCTTCCATGCCGTCCCTGGGAGGGGTGCATCACTTGAGTGGGTTGAGTCACTGACGTGATCTTCCTGTCCGGGTTGGCGCCCCCCCTTGGGTTGTGCCGTGGCAGAGATCTTTGTGGGCTATACTCAGCCTTGTCTCAGGATGGTAGGTTGGTGGTTGAAGATATCCCTCTAGTGGTGTGGTGGCTGTGCTTTGGCAAAGTGGGTGGGGTTATATCCTGCCTGTTTGGCCCTGTCCAGGGGTATCGTCGGATGGAGCCACAGTGTCTCCCAACCCCTCCTGTCTCAGCCTCCAGTATTTATGCTTTAGTAGTTTATGTGTCGGGGGGCTAGGGTCAGTCTGTTATATCTGGAGTATTTCTCCTGTCTTATCTGGTGTCCTGTGTGAATGTAAGTATGCTCTCTCTAATTCTCTCTCTCTCTCTCCCGGAGGACCTGAGCCCTAGGACAATGCCTCAGGACTACCTGGCCTGATGACACCTTGCTGTCCCCAGTCCACCTGGCCATGCTACTGCTCCAGTTTCAACTGTTCTGCTTGCGGCTATGGAACCCTGACCTGTTCACCGGACGTGCTACCTGTTTCAGACAGGTGCTACCTGTCTAGAGACAGCAGGAGCGCTAGAGATGCTCTGAATGATTGGCTATGAAAAGCCAGCTTCTACACCTGCATTGCTTGATGTTTGGGGTTTTAGGCTTTAGGCTGGGTTTCTGTAGGCTGGGTTTCTGTAGGCTGGGTTTTAGGCTGGGTTTCTTTGTGACATCAGCTGATGTAAGAAGGGCTTTATAAATACATTTTATTGATATCAGATCAGTGGTCATATCAATTCAGTGGTTACTTCAATAAGGGAGGAAGGATGCGTTTGTTTTGGAACAAGACCAATTTAGTCTTCCTAAAAGCCACAGATTGTCATCATTCGGTGGGGAAGCATACATTGGATGTTTTATTTGGTTGCACTTTTCCTGAAATTATATGAACAAAATTGAGAACAGACAGATAAAGACGCAAATGCCTGGTGACGCCAATCCAGTGATCTCGGCCGGCCCACTGTGGTCAACCGGTCAGAGTCATGCCTACAGGCCAAACCGTTGGAGAATATTCTGACCAAGGCTCTAACCACTGACCTCTCGCTCCTATAGTAAACATCTCATCATATCAATCATATCAATACCACATGAAAAATGACGGCGGGAATAAGATCGATTTATGATGTATTAATGTATCTGGCACACACACACACACACAACTCCAGGTTTCTAACCTCAAGGGTCTTTTCCTGGGGTCCCTAACCTTGCCAACAAACAAAGAGTTGTGAATGGATCACTGGTTCACCAATCAGAACCTTGATAGGCTCAGCAACAGAAGCAAGGGGTAATGTGTAATGAAKGTTTTTTGGGGGGAGAGCGCTTCTTTGGGAACATCAGGCGACGTCTTAAAACGTCTTTAGGGAGGCCCCCGGAGCAAGCCGGGAACTAGACAAAAACCTCCAGGGGACCATGACAGAATGTCATATGTTTAAAAACTTCTTTAGACACAGGAATGTTCTTGCAACGTTTCAATTAAACTTGTCTAGAACAATATCTTATATTCGGAGAACATAGCAGCCATTTTCTGTGTATGTTTGGTGTGACATTGATGAAATAGTCGCCTAACCCTCAGAAACCTGGACACACAAATGTTCTTGCAACATCTCATGAAACGTGTCTAGAAGTTAACATAGGATATTCTGAGAACATGGTAACCACATTCTGGGTAAGTTGTGTTTGACATTAAGGAAATGTTTCTAACTCTAACACCAAAACGTGCTAAATAGGTTCTCAGAAGATTTTTGCTAACATGGAAGGTTCCCATAACTAATGGAAAACTGGACCCTCAAAGATCAGGGTAACATTACAGGTAACATTACAAAAACATTTTAGTTTCCTAGAATTGTTAGCTGGGTTTACCAGTCTTTTCCTACCGATTCTCATCAGTCAAAGGCGTGAAGTCAAAATGAGGGCCAGTGTGTTGTCAATTATGTTGTCTAAGCCCTTCCAGTCCTTCACAGGTTCAAATGTTGTTCTCTTTTAAGTAGGCCTTTGAGAAACCTCGCCCATTCGATTGAGATGGGAGAAGTTAGGTTGGGACTATTCAATTGGTTCCATTGCTGCCTGCCATAATACAAATGGTGTTCCCATGGCTGACCAAATGCATGGAAGCGTGTCCCTCATGTATGGCTAAGGCTACGTACTCTATGTATAAAATAATCTTCTCCCCTTAGAATTGTGATGTGTAAAGCCCAATGCCTATATGATTCCATGATCTATGCAGCAGTTACAGGCGGCGTGCCATTTGGGACACATCCACAGTTGCTCTGCAACCAACGATATTATAAATAGTATTCTGTCTATTTTCATGGCTGCATTAGATGTATTGCATGTATCAAACCAGTATCAAACCTTTTGTCTGCTTTGAACTCAAAGTGTGTGCGTGGCATGCAATATGTATCAAACCAATATGTATTGTGTCATTTGTCCGCTTTGAACTTGTGGAGACTCGACCATCATCTGGTTTGGCTGCTGGTCTGTATTTGTTTTAGTACAAAAGCAGAAACAGATACGAACGGCAGGATACCTCACATAACAAGTCCAATATTAAGATATCAACTTTATTTAAACCAGGATGTCCCATTGATGTGGACAATCTGCCTTTCAGGGTTGACCTAGTAGAGGCTGGCACGCAAGGCTGCCCAGGGTATACGGTTTTCCACTGTTGAAGCCAGCTACACCATATTGTAATTGTCACCCTAACTTTGGTTTTGTTCTCAGCTTCTTGTTTTTGCTTTATTTCACTGGGTTCAAACCACTTCTGTTACACTGGCGCAGAATGGAGAGCAGAGAGGGAAGCCAAATAAATGACTAAAGTCCTATACTATAGTAGAGGAGAGAGGGAAGAAGGGAGGTGGAGAGAGGGAAACCATGTATTAGAGTGCTGACCCTGGCCTGTATAGACTGGTCCTAATAGTCGTGGTTAGAGGGAGAGAGGATTCCACCCTGGCCTTGTGACTCGAATGACACACATTCCTATCGGTCACTCAGTGTTTGTGAGTCCAATGTGCTGAAGGAATTTGTGTAATTCGAGTCGTGTGTGTGTGTGACCACACCTTTGCCTCATAACTGTGGGACATTTGATTGATGGAATGGTTACAATTTTTCTCGATTGCTAAGACACTTTTAATGAAACTGGGGTTGARTTGATCTCCATCATAACCTAATGAGCACAACAGTATTATTTTTAGCAAAACTAAGTAATTTTTCATTGCTCTCACACACTATGAAAATGCTCTACAAAATACAGGGTTGGGTAGGTCACTTTCTAAAAGTAATCCGTTACTGTTATTATTCCCTGTCCAAAATTGTAATCAGTAACGAAATTTTTGGAATACCCAAACTCAGTAATGTAATCTGATTACGTTCAGTTAGTGTTAGATTACTTTCCCCTTAAAATGCATTAGAAGACAAAAATGTATGTTACCAATTGAACAACATSTATTGGAGGATAAATCAATGTTAAAGTTTTCATAGCTGGCTTTCTACTACATATAATAATACAATTAAATTATATCATTACATAAAAAACCAAAGTCTATCAGAATTCCAGTCATTCCAATAAATCTTATACCCCTTGATCTTCAAGAATAGGATTTTGAAATATGGAAGTTATAAGGGCACAAGGCGAGACCCAGATGCAGACACAGAAGGCAGATGGTTAGAGTCCAAGATGTTTATTAACCTCTCTAGGGTACGTGGGACGGCCCACCTCGTCAACAGCCAGTGAAACTGCAGGGCGCCAAATTTAAAACAACAGAAATCCCATAATTAAAATTCCTCAAACATACATGTATTTTACACCATTTTAAAGATACACTTGTTGTAAATCCAGCCAGAGTGTCCGAMTTCAAATAGGCTTTACGACGAAAGCAAACCAAACGATTATGTTAGGTGAGTGCCTATTCACAGAATAACACAGCCATTTTTCCAGCCAAACAGAGGATTCACAAAAAGCAGAAATATAGATCAAATTCACCACTAACCTTTGATGGTCTTCATCAGATGACACTCATAGGACTTCATGTTACACAATACATGTATGTTTTGTTCGGTAAAGTTCATATTTATATACAAAAATCTGAGTTGACATTGGCGTGTTACGTTCAGAAGTTCCAAAACATCCGGTGATTTTGCAGAGAGCCACATTTATTTATAGAAATACTCATTATAAATGTTGATGAAAATACAAGTGTTATGCATGGAATTTTAGATGCACTTCTTCTTAATGCAACCGCTGTGTCAGATTTCAAAAAAGCTTTACGGAAAAAGCAAACCATGCAATAATCTGATGCATGTTCAGGTCATGGTAGACCTTACTCAATCCCCTCTCATTTGGCCCCACTTCACAGTAGAAGCATCAGACAAGGTTCTAAAGACTGTTGACATCTAGTGGAAGCCTTAGGAAGTGCAACATTACCAATATCCCACTGTATCTTCAATAGGAGCTGAGTTGAGTTCTGTTATACTCACAGACATCATTCAAACAGTTTTAGAAACTTCAGAGTGTTTTATATCCAAATCTACTAATAATATGCATATTCTAGCTTTTTTTGGCTGAGTAGCAGGCCGTTTACTCTGGGCACGCTTTTCATCCGGACGTGAAAATACTGCCCCCTACCCCAAAGAAGTTAACAATCCAAAAGGTGTAGGCAAGAGAATGGTCGTAGACAGGGAAAAGGTCAAAACCAGTTCAGAGATCCAGAATGGCAGGCAGAATGGTCAGGCAGGCGGGAATGGAGTCCACAAAACAGGCATAGGTCAAAACCGGGAGGACTAGTAGAAGAGAAAAGAAAAAGTAGGCGCACGGGGTAAAACCACACTGGTTGACTTGAACATACAAGACGAACTGGCACAGAGAGACAGGAAACACAGGGATAAATACACCAGGGAAAATAAGCGACACCTGGAGGGGGTGGAGACAATCACAAGGACAGGTGAAACAGATCAGGGTGTGACGGAAGTATAGARGAGCCAAATTGTTTTACCTGAACATAACCCCAAAACTAAGGACTTATTAGCCAGCCCTACTCTGTTGTTTAGGATTTTGTTGTCATGGAGGACTGATTGGGCTCATTGATTCGAGTTGAAAAACAAACGCTGCGCTCATGGAATGGCAAGCTTTGAGCACTACTGAAAAGTGCTATTTGCATGTGAAAAAATGAATGCCATATGCTGCATTTGCTGTAGGCATTTTGTATACCTTTTTGTTGGTGACACTTTGATATCTTGATAATATGCAGCTGTTTAAAGGGCAAATCCACAGATGAAACAATAACAAAATGTTCGCCCTGCCTCTGTTTTGGTAAAAAGCTGAGCGATGGGCCTGGAGAAAGGTAACCACTCTCAGATTAATACATAGACAATAATCAATGGATATACAGTGGGGAGAACAAGTATTTGATACACTGCCGATTTTGCAGGTTTTCCTACTTACAAAGCATGTAGAGGTTTGTAATTTTTATCATAGGTACACTTCAACTGTGAGAGACGGAATCTAAAACGAAAATCACATTGTATGATTTTTAAGTAATTAATTTGCATTTTATTGCATGACATAAGTATTTGATACATCAGAAAAGCAGAACTTAATATTTGGTACAGAAACCTTTGTTTGCAATTATAGACATCATACGTTTCCTGTAGTTCTTGACCAGGTTTGCACACACTGCAGCAGGGATTTTGGCCCACTGCTCCATACAGACCTCTTCCAGATCCTTCAGGTTCTCGGCTGTCGTTGGGCAATACGGACTTTCAGCTCCCTCCAAAGATTTTCTATTGGTTCAGGTCTGGAGACTGGCCACTCCAGGACCTTGAGATGCTTCTTACGGAGCCACTCCTTAGTTGGCCTGGCTGTGTTTTTGGGTCGTTGTCATGCTGGAAGACCCAGCCACGACCCATCTTCAATGCTCTACTGAGGGAAGGAGGTTGTTGGCCAAGATCTCGCGATACATGGCCCCATCCATCCTCCCGCACATACGTGCAGTCGTCCTGTCCCCTTTGCAGAAAAGCATCCCCAAAGAATGATGTTTCCACCTCCATGCTTCACGGTTGGGATGGTGTTCTTGGGGATGTACTCATCCTTCTTCTTCCTCCAAACACGGCGAGTGAAGTTTAGACCAAAAAGCTATATTTTTGTCTCATCAGACCACATGACCTTCTCCCATTCCTCCTCTGGATCATCCAGATGTCTTGGCAAACTTCAGACGGGCCTGACATGCGCTGGCTTGAGCAGGGGGACCTTGTGTGCGCTGCAGGATTTTAATCCATGACGGCGTAGTGTGTTACTAATGGTTTCTTTGAGCTGTGGTCCAGCTCTCTTCAGGTCATTGACCAGGTCCTGCCGTGTAGTTCTGGGCTGATCCCTCACCTTCCTCATGATCATTGATGCCTCACGAGGTGAGATCTTGCATGGAGCCCCAGACCGGGGTGATTGACCGTCATCTTGAACTTCTTCCATTTTCTAATAATTGCGCCAACAGTTGTTGCCTTCTCACCAAGCTGCTTGTATATTGTCCTGTAGCCCATCCCAGCCTTGTGCAGGTCTACAATTTAACCCTGATGTCCTTACACAGCTCACTGGTCTTGGCCATTGTGGAGAGGTTGGAGTCTGTTTGATTGAGTTTGTGGACAGGTGTCTTTTATACAGGTAACGAGTTCAAACAGGTGCAGTTAATACAGGTAATGAGTGGAGAAAAGGAGGGCTTCTTAAAAAAAAAACTAACAGGTCTGTGAGAGCCGGAATTCTTACTGGTTGGTAGGTGATCAAATACTTATGTCATGCAATAAAATGGAAAATTCATTACTTAAAAATCATACGTGATTTTCTGGATTTTTGTTTTAGATTCTGTCTATCACAGTTGATGTGTACCTATGATAAAAAATTACAGACCTCTACATGCTTTGTAAGTAGGAAAACCTGCAAAATCGGCAGTGTATCAAATACTTGTTCTCCCCACTGTATATATAAATACATACACACTAGAGTTCAAAAGTTTCGGGTCACTTAGAAATGTCCATGTTTTCCATGAAAACATACATGAAGTGAGTTGCAAAATGAATAGGAAATATAGTCAAGATGTTGACATGGTTATAAATAATGATTTTTAATTGAAATAATAACTGTGTTCTTCAAACTTTGCTTTCGTCCATTTGCAGCAATTACAGCCTTGCAGAACTTTGGCATTCTAGTTGTCAATTTGGTAATCTGAAGGGATTTCACCTCATGCATCCTGAAGCACCTCCCACAAATTGGATTGTCTTGATTAGCAGATTTGTTCAGATTTTCAAACTAGTTTTACTTTTAAAAGTACATGTGACTAATTTCAGGAAAAAAGGCATATGTCACGCGTCACTACTTGACAGGAGAGGCAGGAACCTTTCCGCTAGCCATGATTTAGCTGAGCTAATGGATGGGCTGGTCATTCCAAGATGAGTTCGGATTGGTCTGCCATGTAGCTGGCTTCTGTCTATAACATGAGCTGCTCAGTATGTGTTGGTAATCCTTTCTAACGTGGCTTTTTTTTTAAAGAACACAAAGAACTGCAGAAGTGTTGTTCTCCACTTTCTGGAGGACCGAGTGACAAAATCACTGGAAAGCCCGGTGGAAGCACAGTATGATAGCTAAGGAGATGGAGAAAATTCTGGCTTTTGATTGCAAATATGTGGAGGGAGTCAAAAAGAGAACATACTGAATGCTGTTGTATGAAACACCTGTCTCCGCAGTACATCTTTAAATTAAGTGCAACCATAGCATACGTGACAGAGGGAGAAGTGTTCATCCATGTATACGGACGGGTAAGAAAGTCTAGCAAGTTACGTTTTCAAAAATTAAACGTTTCAAATTTTGTCAAAGTTGTTTTCATTGCAAGCTAAAGCGTACTGTTAGCTAACTAGCTAATGTTAGCTGGCTGGCTCGCTAGCTTAAAGGTACATTTATGATCTGTATAGTAATATTATTCATATCTCAGTGCCATTTGCATTGCTAGTCATAGCCTAATGTTAGCTAGCAAGCTAACATTGAACCTAGTTGGTTAGCTACCTGCAGATTCATGTAGGGTAGTAATGTTATGCTAGTAATGCTAGTAACAATTTCACTGTACCGTTTACACCTTCTGTATCCTGTGCATGTGACAAATAAACGTTGATTTTATTTGATATAGTGCGTGTTTACCAGAGACGGTAATGTGAAGTCCAAGGTCTGTTTAGCACATGGCCTCGCATGTGAATCCTTAAAGAGATGGGTGGGGCTAAGGCTTCAGAGGGTTTGAATGATGCTGAATGGGTGTAAACAAAGAGCTCTCCAGTAGATGTTCCAAAAAATTCAATGGCCATTTTCTCAAAAGTGGGGTTACAAGTTCATCAACTTTCAAAGCACTTTCCCATTGTGTGTGTGTGTAGTGTATGATATACAATTTTCTAGCTCTGAGTATCTACTTCTATCCAATGTAAAAAACACAATTTTAAATGTTGCTACATAAGACCGAATCGAGCCAGTTGGTCACACATGCGTTATTATCAAGAGCAAACACCGTTTGGATGTGAACACCTGCATTCTAAATCATTACTCCACGTGTTTGACATACCTCACCTTGTTTTGAATCGACTTTGATGTGGGCTTTGAACGCGGCTTAAAAACAACTGCAATCACTTTTCACCTAGTGCAATCTCCGCCCACCAGGGCCAGCTATATCGAATCCCCTGAGTCTTGAAGTGATGCTCCAGAACTTTTGTATAATTTCATCCAGTTGTTTTGATAGTGGGTCACACATGCCAAAACAGGTCCCTTTTTTGTCTATACTACATCATCCAATTGTGTACTACGTCATCCAGTCCTGAAAAAAAAGTAATAGCGTGTGCGTGTGTGTGTTTGTTTGCATGTGTAAGCGTGCGTGCGCATGTGGTCCTCTTGGATGGAACCAAATAGAGTTCCCCAGCAGTGTTTAGGTCAGTTCTAAAATATGGCCAAGTTCTAGAACTTACAGCCAAGTGGTTTAGGTAAATTATTCATATTGTTCTGTACAACGCTTAACTCCAACTGGCCATTAGGAGTTCTTACTTCTGATCGACGTTTAGATAATTACAATTAGTGAAACAATTACATGATCCACAGAGTTCAATCAAGGCATGTCAATTACATGTAAGACATTGAACCGCATCATTCAATTTCTATGCCCACACGTGTGGTATGATTGAGGTGACCAGTGGGTCTTAGGGCCTTGTTTGACTAACCGTTCTCTTTTCCCTCCTCCCTCGTTCATTCTTTTCTAAGGAGTGTGAACAAGGACTAATCCCTTTTTTAATCCCCCTTTTTTTCCAACATCTCCCATCCTGCCACTCACACACACACCTCTCTCTCTCACATACACTCGCACACACTTTTTCATATCTACAGCGTTGACATTCTCTCCATTCTCTCCAGTGTTATTAGTCTATAGAGTTCTCTGTTGTTCTAAAGGCCAGTCAGGAAATTGGCTTTCTAAGACTGGAGCCCACACCCCTCCACACTCCCTAAACCCTGTCTGTGGCCAGGTCTAGGAAACAAACCAACAACATCCTGGATAGACCAACTGGGGCCAGACAACTGTGTGTGTGTGGCTCACACACACAGAACAATACGAGTGCAACGAGCACATTGCCCAGACTTCAGAGGAATTTGGACTCTTCTATAATTCTGGGAGGGACACGGAATTTTGGAATACCTCATAGGGCATGAAAACAATGCAACATTCCACATTCAGAATGAAAAATCCCTTAAACTTCTGATAAGGTTCTTAGGAAGTATGGAGGTGCTCATTGTAAGTACAGTCTCAGTGATCCGTCTCAGTGATAAGGCTTTAAACCCCAGCCAAGCACACAAAGGTTGGCAGTAGCAGAGGAAGTGGCCCCTACAGTGAGAGAAGGAAAAACTGTCCAGTGCTCCGCTCAAAACCTGACCCAACCCTTTTTCTTATTGCACTTCCAGTTCCAAGACGAGAGAGAGAGAGGAGTCAAGCAGCTCAACAGGACAGGCAGCATTGTGAAATCATCTTTGAAATGTTTTGTCGCTTCGGAAGGAAGAGAGAGAGGGACGGTGGGGACAGTACAGAAGAGAGAGAGTTGTCTGAGGACAGAGACTGAGAGAACAAAATAATAGAGGTTAGGATGGGTGGATGGAGGAATGGGTGAGTGTGAGATTTAGTGCATAAAATGAGTGTCCAAGAACAGTGAACATGAGAATCACATTAAGATGGAGAGAGAAATGGGTGGACAAGAATCACAGCAGGTGCCAAAACAATCTCCTTGTGTCTTTATATCATTATGTGATGATGAGGAAGATGGGGGAATAAACAGATTGAATGGGTGGATAGAGGGATGACGATAAAAAGGAATGACCAGGGCTTGCATCCCAAATAGCAGCCTATTCGCTACATGCTGCACTACTTCCCTATGGGTCCTGGTCAAAAGTAGTGCACTATATAGGGAATATGGTGCCATTTGGGAGACATACCAAGATGGAAGTGAGCACGTGAGAGGGATGGGTGGATAAACTGATGAATGACGGCAATAATGCCATAATAAAAAGGGAACAGTGAATATATGAAAGATGTGATTTAAATGGTTTTTCCTACAAGAACAGGATACAATTATGAGATAATCCGATAACATTGTTGATTATAAACACAAGGCATCCCAAGAACTCATCGACACACACAGGCACGCGCACGCACGCACGCACGCAGGCAGGCAGGCACGCACACGCACGCAGGCAGGCACGCAGGCGCGCACGCAGGCGCGCGCACGCACGCAGGCGCAGGCAGGCAGGCAGGCAGGCAGGCAGGCAGGCAGGCAGGCAGGCAGGCAGGCAGGCAGGCGCGCGCACGCACGCGCGCACGCACGCACGCACGCACGCACGCACGCACACACACAGTTTTGTGAGACCCCTACCTTACTAATATTACCTTCAGTACAGCTATACAGTGTCTGTGTGTATGTGCACGAGTAACCCTTAGTCGTTGGATCAAAGAACTACACTACAGTTTGTTGGGTTCCATTTCATTACAATTCGATTCAGAATTGATTCCCATTTGATTCACAATTCAAAAAATATTTAAGGATCAGAAAAAGAGAAGAGAAAAGACCACAAGATTCCTGACAAGGTTAACCCGACAATTTGACTAATTTAAGCTGACCATATTAAATCGACAACTTGACAAACAATTTAAACTGACAAGGTTAAACTGACAACTTGACTAACTTGGAACATGGGTGTGTGTGAACTTCCTTAATGTCAAATCTTTCAACTCAGAAACTGTTCCATATTGGCAAACTTTCACTTTTTGTAAAATATTCCCACACTTAAGGACACATATGCACAGACACAAACACACGCACACGTGTGTGTCCCTGTGTGTGTCTTCCAACAAGTAGGTGTTTGAGGAATGTGTGAAACTGAGGAGGTCAGTAACCTGATCACCATGTGAAGTCTCTTTGTGTCCGTTTAGCTCTCTAGCATTCTGTTGTAGCTGTGGGAGTCACCTGTAATTAACTGCATTGTATTCAAATAACTGGACAGTTTGTCAGTATGTGTGTGTGTGTTGGTGTGTGGTGTGTGTGTGTGTGGGTGTGTGTGTGTGTGTGTGTGTGTGTGTGTTGTGTGTGTGTGTGTGTGTGTGTGTGTGTGTGTGTGTTGTGTGTGTGTGTGTGTGTGTGTGTGTGTGTGTGTGTGTGTGTGTGTGTGTGTGTGTGTGTGTGTGTGTGTGTGTGTGTGGTATCCTTTTCCCACGCCTGTTGCGTATCAAATTGACGAAGGCAACAAGGTTGTCTTGGAAACATACCTATGCAGTAATGGGGACTATTTTAGGAGGAATACTAAACTGATGTTTCCCTTTTGTGTTCTAGCTTTACTTCAGCACACACTTGCACACACACATTTAGACACATACATACACACACATACACTTTGACACACAGTCCGTACACACACACACCTCCGCTCCCAACCCACACACACTTCTTGCTTTTTAAAGATACCTTAAAAATACCTTCCCACAGAGATTATGGCCATAGACATCTGTATAAAAGATTCCTGAAGAAGGCACAGATTGGTGTTTACAGCGTTGGCCTGTCTCTCTCTCTCTGTGTGTGCGATATTGCAGCTCTCGCAGTCTGTTCAATATATCTCGGAGTAGTTCCCAGGCAGCCAGAGAGTCTTTGGTGTGTGTTTGTGTGCGCAAGTGTCTGAATCCTCTTTTCCCAACCTATCCCTTCCCTGAGGGTAGAGGAAGCCAGAACAGAAGAACTAGGGCAGGGGGGCTCCCAAGCATCCATCAGCCCAAGATGGAGTGCTCTGTCTGGGCATGTCTTCTGACGGGGAAAGGTGGAGGCTGGAGGTAGCTTGGGGCTCCATACTATGTTTCTAACTGTGGCTAGTATCAGTAACACTTAAGTCAGCACTTTCCCACCACCTCTCCTCACCCTTCTTATCCCTACTTCTCTCTTTCCCCTCCTTTTCCCATCCTGTCTGTGTCAGTGGTATCAATGCATCATAATTATTCCTTCATGATTTGCCATTATGATATCTTCTGTCTGTAGCCACTTATTTTTCCACACTCTCTCCTTCCCTCCCTTGAGAGTCCCCACTTTTATTAGGGAAGCAAGACAGTCTTCATGTGTCTTCACTCTTATGGGGATGGTGTCCTCTTCCCATTCCCATGGGGCAGTGGATTAAAGGAGAGATGGCGGGATGCAAGGAGACAGAGGAACGGAGGTGTCCAAAAGGGCAGGTGTGCTCTTCCCAGTCCCATAGAGATGTGCACGAGGGATGGAAGGAGGAGAGGAGCTCAGTTGAAGAATATGGAGACGGTCTTAATTTGCCAGTCATCCTCTTTCTAGTCCCATAGAGGAGTGCATGATATGGAAGTAGGAGAGGAGGTCAGTTAAAGAGGATGGAGTGTGGGTCTCTGTTGGCCATCTGTTCCATGTGCTTCAGAATGTCCTTCTTAGTGATGATTCCCAACAACATCCTGAGAGAGAGGGATGAGAGAGTGGGACGGGTGGAAGAGAGAGGTGGAGATAGAAGGAAAGAGAACGTTTTAAATTGCACATAACATCTCTTCATGAAAGAGAGGAAACTTGTATCCAATTCAAAGTTCTGGTTTTGTGTTCAAATCAACAAGAGCCATCCTACTAGACAGCCAAACAATACACACTGACATCACCATACAAGGTTTCCGGGTCTAAATATGTGTGTGTGTGTAGTGAAGATTCTGTTGTTCTGTTGACAGACTCCACCCTCTCCACTAATCAGGCCATGATGTTGTTAAGGATGGAGAGAGGAGAGGAGAGGGGGATGTTCACTGTCACTCATTCTCTGTCTGGGAATGGAGATGAGGATGTATTCACACACACACACACACACACACACACACACACACACACACACACACACTTTTCCTTTTCTATTCTATACCCTAAATGTATGTATTTATGTTCTGAGAGAGACAAATAGACAAAATACAAGTGTACAAAACATTAGGAACACCTTCCTAATGTTGAGTTGCACCCACGTTTGCCCTCACAACAACCTKAATTCMTCGGGGCATGGACTACAAGGTGTCAAAAGCATTCCACAGGGATGCTAGCCCATGTTGACGCCAATGCTTCCCACAGTTGTGTCAAGTTGGCTGGATGTCCTTTGGGTGGTGGACCGTTGTTGATACACACAGGAAACTGTTGAGCTTGAAAAACACAGCAGCGTTGCAGTTCTTAACATACTCAAACCGGTAGGCCTGGCACTTGCTACCATACCCCGGCATATGAATAATTTAAATATTTGTCTTGTCTTGCTCATTCGACCTTTGAATGGCACACATACACAATCCATGTCTCAATGCTTAAAAAGCCTTCTTTAACCTGTCTCCTCCCCTTCATTTACTCAGATTGAAGTGGATTTAACAGGTGACATCAACAAGGGATCATAGCTTTTACCTGGATTCAGCTGGTCAGTCTATGGGTGTGTTCGTAAATTCAATCTGGAGTGCCAGAGTGCGCTCAGAGTGCTCTCTGGGCGTTCGTATATTCAGAGCGTTTTCAGATTGTCTGTTCGTAAATTCAGAGCGTTTCGCTATCGGAGCGTTCAAACTGGACGCTCTGGCCAAGGAGAAGGGTTAATCTGAGATTTCTGATGTCAGAACTGCTGTCAAGCACCCAAGCTAACAGGGCTTGCTAGCTACTTCCAGACACAAATGAGAGAACACCTCACTCTGACCATTTTACTCACTCTAGCAGAGCTGGTTAGGCTGTTTTCATGTTATCCAGATTGTTGGTGACTAACTGTGCTGCTGGCAACAATTTAATGACGCTTTTTTGCCAACAACGGCCATATCAAATCGTATCAAATTGTATTGGTCACATATATATGTATATATATATATAMAGAGCAGATGTTATTGCGGGTGTAGCGAAATTATTCTGTTCCTAGCTCCAACAGTGCAGTACTATCTAACAATTCACAACAGTACACACAAATCTAAAAGTAAAATAATGGAATATATCAACATTAGGACGAGCGATGTCYGAGTGGCATTGACTAAAATACAGTAGGATAGAGTACAGTATATACATATGAACTGAGTAAAGCAGTATGTAAACATTATTAAAGTGACTAGTGTTCCATTATTAAAGTGACCAGTGATTCCATGTCTATTTACATAGGGCAGCAGCCTCTAAGGTGCAGGGTTGAGTAACCGGGCGGAAGCCAGCTAGTGATGGCTATAAAACAGTCTGATGGCCTTGAGATTGAAGCTGTTTCTCAGTCTCTCGGTCCCATCTTTGATGCACCTATACTGACCTCACCTTCTGGATGATAGCGGGGTGAACAGGCCATGGCTCGGGTGGTTGATGTCTTGAGTTTGAAGAGGCGCTGTTGTTTTCACCTTCTCTACTGCGGTTCTGTCGATGTGGATAGGGGCGTGCTCCCTCTGCTGTTTCCTGAACTCCACGATCAGCCCCTTCATTTTGTTGACGTTGAGGGAGAGGTTATTTTCCTGGCACCACTCCACCAGGGCCCTCCTCGCTGTAGGCTGTCTCGTCATTGTTGGTAATCAGGGCTTCTACTGTTGTGTCATCTGCAAACTTGATGATTGAGTTGGAGGCGTGTGGGTTCCCTGTGTTGAAGATCAGCGAAGTGGAGGTGTTGTTTCCTATCTTCACCACCTGGTGGGCGGCCTGTCAGGAAGTCCAGGACCCAGTAACACAGGGCGAGGTTCAGGTCCAGGAACCTGAGTTTAATGATGAGCTTGAAGGGTGCTATGGTGTTGAAGGCTGAGCTATAGTCAAAGAACAGCATTCTTACATACAATGGCTTCAGAAAGTACTTTTTGTTACGTTACAGTCTTATTCTAAAATGTATTACAGAAAAAAAATCCTCACCAATCTACACACAATACCCCACAATGACAAAGCAAAAACAGGTATTAGAAATTTAAACAAATGTATAAAAATAAAAATAAACAGAAATGCCCTTCGCTATGAGACTCGAAATTGAGCTCAGGTGCATCTTGTTTCCATTGATCATCACTGTTTCTACAACTTGATTGGAGTACACCTGTGGTAAATTCAATTGATTGGGCATGATTTGGAAGGTACACACCTGTCTATACAAGGTCCTACAGTTAACAGTGCATGTCAGAGCAAAGATCAAGCCATGAGGTCAAAGGAAATGTCCGTAGAGCTCTGAGACAGGGTTGTGTCGAGGCACAGATCTAGGGAAGGGTAACAAAACATTTCTGCAGCATTGAAGGTCRCCAAGAACACAGTGGCCTCCATCATTCTTAAATGGAAGAAGTTTGGAACCACCAAGACTCTTCCTAGAGCTGGCCGCCCAGCCAAACTGATCAATTGGGGGAGAATGACTTTGGTCAGAGAGGTGACCAAGAACACGATGGTCACTCTGACAAAACTCCAGACTTCCTCTGTGGAGATGGGAGAATCTTCCAGAAGGACAACCATCTCTGCAGCACTCCACCAATCAGGCCTTTAAGATAGAGTGGCCAAACAGAAGCCACTCCTCAGTAAAAGGCACATGACAGCCCGCTTGGAGTTTGCCAAAAGGCACCTAAATACTCTCAGACCATGAGAAACAGGATTCTCTAGTCTGATGAAACCAAGATTGAACTCTTTGGGCTGAATGCCAAGCATCACGTGAAACATGATGGAGGCAGAATCATGCTGTGGGGATGTTTTTCAGCTGCAGATACTGGGAAACTAGTCAGGATCGAGGGAAAGATGAACAGAGCAAAGTACAGCGAGATTCGTGGTGAAAACGTGCTCCAGAATGCTCAGGACCTTAGATTGGGGAGAAAGTTCACCTTCCAACAGAACAATGACCCTAAGCATACAGCCAAGACAGCGCAGGAGTGGCTTCGGGACAAGTCTCTGAATGTCCTTGAGGGGCCCAGCCAGAGCCCGGACTTGAGCCCATTCGAACATCTCTGGAGAGACCTGAAAATACATGTGGAGCAACGCTCCCCATCCAACCTGACAGAGCTTGAGAGGATCTGCAGAGAAGAATTGGAGAAATTCCCCAAATACAGTTGTGCCTAGCTTGTAGCATCATACCTAAGAAGACTCAAGGCTGTAATTACTGCAAAAGGTGCTTACACTGTACTGAGTATAGGGTCTGAATACTTATGTAAATGTAATATATATATTTTTTAAATAAATTAGAAACAAAAATCCTGATTTTGCTTTGTCATCATGGGGTATTGTGTTTAGATTAGTGAGGGGGAAAAAACTATTGAATCCATTTCAGAATAAGGCTGTAATGTAACAAAATGTGGAAAAGGTCAAGGGGTCTGACATTTTCTGAATCCACTGTAGGTGTTCCTCTTGTCCAGATGGGATAGGGCAGTGATTGCATCGTCTGTGGATCTATTGGGGCGGTATGCAAATTGTAGTTGGTCTAGGGTGTCAGGTAAGGTAGAGGTGATATGATCCTTAACTAGCCTCTCAAAGTACTTCATGATGACAGAATTGAGTGCTATGCGGCAATAGTCATTTAATTCAGTTACCTGAGCTTTCTTGGATACAGGAACATTTGTGGACATCTTGAATCAAGTAGGGACAGCAGACTGGGATAGGGAGATATTTAATATGTCCGTAAACACTCCAGCCATCTGGTCTGCACATGCTCTGAGGACGCTGCTAGGGATGCCGTCTGGGCCGGCAGCCTTGCGAGGGTCGGCCACAGAAAACGAGAGCCCACAGTCCTGGGAGCGGGCCGCGTCGGTAGCTGTGGACATCTTTCTGAAGCTGGGACTCAGCCAGTGTCTGGTCACACATAATGGGTGAGTAGGGGAGAGGGTGTGTGTGTGTCAGGGTCAAGGTTGGGGTCAAATCAATTTAAATTCACTCAATTCTGGAAGTAAGCATAAATTCGCATGTACATTTTTCTCAATGCTTCTCCATGAGCAAAATTTTGCAGTTTGGACTGAACTGAAATGGAATTGACCCCAACTCTGGTATGTTTACTGTATCCAGTTTGGTTTGAAAGAGCCTAAAGGGGAGAGAGCAAAACGGAGAACAACTTGATGGCAAGGAGGGTTGTTTCTCAGAACCTCAGATAACTGAATAGAATGATGTTCTGTAATCACCAAAACATTCTATTCTATTGTCTTTACAACATACGAGATTCCAGGAAAGATTCCTTATTTAAATACATTGTGTACAAAAACGCCTGAGTGTTCCAGAGCGCAGAATAACTAATGAATTTACGAACACTCAACACCCGTTGAATATGAGGAAAATGCTACCGAAGTTCTATCAACACATTGCCTGTGGTATTCGCACTGCAAAAACGGCTACAAGGCCCTCCCCTGCCATCCCATCAGGAAATCAGATCACGACTCCATTTTGCTCCTAGCTTCCTATAGCAGAAACTCAAACAGGAAGTACCTGTGCTAAGGTCTATTCAACACTGGTCTGACCAAAAGATTGTTTTGATCACGCGGACTGGGATATGTTCCGAGAAGCATCCGAGAATAACATTGACGTATACACGGAAACGCTAGACCCACTCCATTTTCGCATACCTCCCCCAACAGATCCACAGATGACGCAATCTCAATCACACTCCACACTGCCCTTTCCCACCTGGACAAAATTAACACCTATGTGAGAACGCTGTTCATTGACTACAGCTCAGCATTCAACACCATTGTATCCACAAAGCTCATCACTAAGGTAAGAACCCTTGGACGAAACACCTTCCRCTGCAACTGGATCCTGCTTAGTCCCTTCCTGTACTCCCTGTTCACCCACGACTGCGTGGCCAAGCACGACTCCAACACCATAGGCCTGATCACCGACAATGATGAGGCAGCCTATAGGGTGAAGGTCAGACACCTGGCAGTGTGGTAAGAGGACAACAATCTCTCCCTCAATGTGAGCAAGAGAAAGGAGCTGATCATGGACTATAGGAAAAGGAAGGCTGAATTAGGCCCCCATTAACATCGACGGGGCTAAAGTGGAGCAGGTCAAGAGTTTCAAGTTCCTTGGTGTCCACATCACCAACGAACTACCATGGTCCAAACACACCAAAACAGTTGTGAAGAGGGCACGACAACACCTTTTCCTCATGAGACCTGAAAAGATTTGTCATGGGTCCCCAGATCCTCAAAAAGTTCTTCAGCTGCCCCATTGAGAGCATCCTGACTGGTTGCATCACCTCCTGGTTTGGCAACTGCTCGGCATCTGACCATAAGGCGCTACAGAGGGTAGTGCATACAGCCCAGTACATCACTGGGGCCTCGCTTCCTGACATCCAGGACCTATACACTAGGCGGTGTCAGAGGAAGGCCCTAAAAATGTCCAGAGACTCCAGTCACCCAAGTCATAGACTGTTCTCTCTGCTACTGCACAGCAAGTGGTACTGGAGCGCCAAGTCTAGGACCAAAAAGCTCCTTAACAGATTCTACCCACAAGCCATAAGACTGCTGAACAATTAATTAAATGGCCACCAAGACTATTTACATTGACACCCCCCTCCCTTTTGTTTTTACACTACTGCTACTCGCTGTTTATTATCTATGTATAGTCACTTTACAAATTACCTCGACTAACCTGTACCCCCACACATTGACTCGATACCGGTACCCCCAGTATATAGCTTCATTATTGTTATGCAATTTTCTTGTGTTACTTTTTGTTTATTTATTGTTGGTTAAGTGCTTGTAGGTAAGCATTTCACTGTTGTATTCGCGCAAAACTGAAAGCGTGAACCACCGCATATAACCATTGCAAGGTGACTGGGAATATGGTTGAATACAAACAGTGTAGTTATTCCTTAAGTAAGGCAATCAAACAGGCAAAAAGTCAGTATAGAGACATAGTAGAGTCACAATTCAACAGGTTAGACATCAGACGTATGTGGCAGGGCCTACACGGATTACAAAAGGAAAGCCAGCCACGTCGCGGACACCAACGTCTAACTCCCGGAGAAGCTAAACACCTTCTTCGACCGATTTGAGGATAACACAGCTATCTCCATGGGGGTATGGTCTGTCACGGTGAAGTGACTAAAGTCCAGGATACCTATTCAAATATAACATAATATCATATAAACATAATATTATATAACATACTATCCGTGTGTGTGAGACCTTACTCCTCAGTTTGACAACAGGGGGTCCGGAGGGGGTCCGAGGGGGGGCACGTGTTCCTTGAAGAACATTAAACGAGGATCTGACCACCTCCTCCTGTCGCATGCAAACCTTGTCCAAAACAAGAAGGAGAGGGAGGGGGGACGGAGGGGGGAACGTGGGGAAGGAGGATGTAGAGAAAGTGGGGAGGATTTCATCATAGATGCATACAACAAGTACATACACACAGCGATATGCAAACACATACTGATTTGTAATGGGCCTCACGGACACACTTAGTTGAAGATTACATATTAACAGACACACGTTAACAAATACAGATCAGCCACACAGTCCAACATTGCTCACAACATTGCCTCACACCTCATTGTCAAACATGTCCATTGGCAAACGCACACATCACCTGTGCCAGTGATTGGCAAACACACAAAGCAAACATAGACACAAAGAGCGAAGGAGAGAGAGACAGACAGAGATACAGAGACCAACAAAAAGAGACAGACAATGGGTGAGTAGCAGAGAGAATGGTTACTGTGAGAATGAAAAATAATGAGATAGTTGGTTCTGCATCTCACACACCCCACCCCAGAGATATGACCAGGACCCTCCCATGTACGAAGACTACTAGTCTCTGAGATTCCTGTGAGACCACCAGGAGGAATCCTGTGTCTGCTCCCATCCCCTCCACCTTCCTTACACTCATACCCTCCTGAGCACTACCAAGGGAGGGTCCGACCATGTAGGGCGCATCATGTGTCAGTGC
The DNA here is from genome assembly GCF_002910315.2 of Salvelinus sp. IW2-2015. NCBI lineage: Eukaryota > Metazoa > Chordata > Actinopteri > Salmoniformes > Salmonidae > Salvelinus > Salvelinus sp. IW2-2015. The sequence goes on along the minus strand of NC_036840.1, from coordinate 18,220,030 downwards.
ATCAACAAATGCTAATCCATTGAATTGTGCAGCAACGCTCTTCATCCAACCTGACGGAGTTTGAGAGGATATTCAGAGAGGAATGGGAGAAACTGCCCAAATACAGGTGTGGCAAGCTTGTAGCGTCATACCAAAGAAGACTCGATGCTGTAATCGCTAAAAGGTTCTTCAATGAAGTACTGAGTAAAGGGTCTGAATACTTATGTAAATGTGATATGTTTTTTTAAAATATATATAAATTAGCAACAATAAAAATAAAGTTTTTGCTTTATCATTATGGGGTATTGTGTGTGGATTGATAAGGGAAATGTTTAAATAAAGCTGTAACGTAACAAAATGTCTGAATACTTTCCAAAGGCATTGTATGTACAGATATGTGCACCACGTCATTGCTCTCACAACTGTCACTCAAATGGCGAGGGGGTTGAAGCTCATTGGCTGAAACTCAAATTGCTGGGGGGCTGGCCCACATGAGGGAAAATGTAGGGAAAATGGCATCGCACAGCTTCCAGAAACAGGTCAAACTATGGATTTTGTGGATAATTGCAGTAAAAGAGTAATTCTGCTCATAGATTATTTTTATTGATTTATTTTACCGTTATTTTACCAGGTAAGTTGACTGAGAACACGTTCTCATTTGCAGCAACGACCTGGGGAATAGTTACAGGGGAGAGGAGGGGGATGAATGAGCCAATTGTAAACTGGGGATTATTAGGTGACCATGATGGTTGAGGGCCAGATTGGGAATTTAGCCAGGACACCGGGGTTAACACCCCTACTCTTACGATAAGTGCCATGGGATCTTTAATGACCTCAGAGAGTCAGGACACCCGTTTAACGTCCCATCCGAAAGACGGCACCCTACACAGAGCAGTGTCCCCAATCACTGCCCTGGGGCATTGGGATCTTTGTTTAGACCAGAGGAAAGAGTGCCTCCTACTGGCCCTCCAACACCACTTCCAGCAGCACCTGGTCTCCCATCCAGGSACTGACCAGGACCAACCCTGCTTAGCTTCAGAAGCAAGCCAGCAGTGGTATGCAGGGTGTTATGCTGCTATGAACTATATATTGACAAATCCAGGCCAAAGCAGGTGTAACTGAAGTTTGTTTTTAGTTTTATTCATTAATAAAAGCTACTTGGTAACCCAACATCAGCAACATTTTTATAATGTGTATACAGTATGTGTGTGCTGTTACACACTGGTAGTGTACATGTTATACCGGCACACATTATAACTACCTGTTAGGGAAGGATAGTGGGGCTGTAGCTCCAGTTACAACCAGGACCTCTAGCACCGGGTAGTGGCCAGGACGAGTGATCTTTCCTGGGAAGAGGAGGGGGGATTGGAGGAAGTCAATCAGTCAATAAGTTCATCAATTACTTAATAATTGTGTTAATCAATTAATCAACCAATCAATCAGTTACTTAGACAATCAAAACTGGAACAAGAGAAAAACAGAGAGGGTCATTCATTACAAGTAAAATAAGTATAGACACACACTCTCTCTCTCTGTCATTCTCTCTCCCTCTCTATCTGAAAAAGAATGACAGTCCACTATTCACGTCTTCGGCACCATGTGATATTAGCCCTGATGAAGAGCGCCTCCCAGAGGCCACCAAATATATCCAGCAGGACAAATGGGACTAGTTCCAGGGAGTATGGAACTCTAAATAGAATAACACCAACTGCCTGTTACCAGTAAAACAAAACAGAAACAAGACAAAACCATGACAAAACAATAACAATAATAATAATAATAATAGTCATTAACAATAATAATAGTTATGCTTGAAAGGATTGATGGAGCAGAGCGTGAAGGCTACCACCAACGCAGCGAAGAACAACCTCCACAGGTTCTTCAGAGAGATCAGTAAAGCACGCTAGCTGCTCCTGTAGACTTCCAGTCATTGTGCTCACGCTAGTTAGCAATGGCTCCAGAAACTACCTTCAACTTCCTTCAAAGTGCACACAGACGATCTGACTCTGGGTAAGTAGAAAAAAGGTCTTCATTGCCAAACTGTCTAATTATCCCTTTAATTGTTGACTTCCTTACCAGACCTGGGTTCAAATACTATTTCATTTCAAATACTTTATCTAGGTTTGGTTGAGTTTGCCTGGAGAAATGGAACCAGTGAAATAGTTGCAAAACCGCAAATCCCACCTAAGTGGCACTTCAGGCAGGCGAAAGCAAACGCTTAAAGTATTTGGTCTGTTTCTTACTGGTCTCGCTAAATAGTTCCATATCACGTACCTCCTCCAGACTGAAGAGAACGGCTCCAATGAGCACTCCAAAGGTTACAGACACACCCACTGACGCAGCTGCAGACAACACAAACAAGAGACATAGCCGTTCATTACACACACACATAGAGCAGGAGTATGATCAGTATATATGACACCATATTTTTAGTTGTTTTTGATATGATAACCTATTTAACCTTTATTTAACTAGGCAAGTAATTTAGGATGAAATTCTTATTTACAATGACGCCCTGCCCCGGCCAAACCCTCAAACCCGGGTCTGCAGTGACGCCTCTAGCACTGCGATAAGATGCAGTGTGTTAGACCGCTGCGCCACTCAGGATATGAAGGATATGCAAAAAAGAACAGGAGATCATTGCTGTTGAGATGCATATAAAGCTCCATCTCTCCTAGTTCCATCTATCCTCTTCTCCGCCCCAACATCCCCCTCCCACTCTCCCTTTACCTTTTCCTCCCTCCCCATTATTTCCACCTCTCATCTCGTCATTCTGTCTGTACTTGGTGAACAAGTGACAGAGGATATTAGCACTGCAGCATGCTACATGGACCAGGGGTCCTTCCTTGCCCAGACTGCCCTGAAAAGACTAATTCAAAGAGTAATTCAAGTCAGATTTATCTAACTACATTACTTGACCAAAAGTATGTGGACACCTGCTTGTCACACATTTCATTCCAAAATCATGCGTGTTAATATGGAGTTGGCCCCCCTTTTGCTGCTATAACAGCCTCCATTCTTCTAGGAAGTTTTTCCACTAGATTTTGGAACATTGATGTGTGGAGTTGCTTCCATTCAGCCAAAAAAGCATTAGTTTCGCTGGGCACTGATGTTGGGCGATTAGGTCTGGCTCACAGTCGGCGTTCCAATTAATCCCAAAGGTGTTTGATGGGGTTGAGGTCAAGGCACTGTGTAGGCCAGTCAAGTTCTTCCACACCGATCTCGACAAACCATTTCTTTATGGACCTCGCTTTGTGCACGGGGGAATTGACATGGTGAAACAGGAAAGGGCCGTCCCCAAACTGTTGCCACAAATTTGGAAGCACAGAATTGTCTAGAATACCATTGTATGCTGTAGCGTTAAGGTTTCCCTTCACTGGAACTAAGGGACCTAGCCCGAACCATGAAAAATAGCCCCAGACCATTATTCCTCCTCCACCAAACTTTCAAGTTGGCACTATGCATTCGGGCAGGTAGTGTTCTCCTGGCATCCGCAAAACCAGATTAGTCCGTCAGACTGACAGATGGTGAAGAGTGATTCATCACTCCAGTGAACCCGTTTCCACTACTTCAGAGTCCAATGGCGGAGAGCTTTACACCACTCCAGCCGACACTTGGCATTGCGCATGGTGATCTTAGGCTTCTGTGCAGCAATTTGATGGAGCTCCTGACGAACAGTTATTGTGCTGACGTAGTTTCCAGAGGCAGTTTGGAACTCGGTAGTGAGTGTTACAACCGAGGACAGATGATTCTTACACGCTACGCGCTTCAGCACTCATCGGTCCCGTTCTGTGAGCTTGTGTGGCCTACCATTTTGCGGCTGAGCCGTTGTTGCTCCTAGATGTTTCCGCTTCACAATAATAGCACTTACAGTTGACCGGGGCAGCTTTAGCAGGGCAGAAATTTTACAAACTGACTTGTTGGAAAGGTGGCATCCTATGCCACGTTGAAAGTCACAGAGCTCTTTCGTAAGGCTATCCTACTGTTCCTAATGTTTGTCTATGGAGATTGCATGGCTGCATGCTCGATTGTATACATCTGTTAGCAACAGGTGTGGCTGAAATAGCCAAATCTACTAACTTGAAGGGGTGTCCACTTTTGTATATACAGTCCCTTTGGAAAGTATTCATTCCGCTTAACCTTTTCAACAACAACAAAAAATACATTACAGCCTTATTCTAAAATGTATTAAATTGCTTTTTTRCCTCATCAACCCACACACAATACCCCATAATGTCAATTCAAAAACAGGTTTTTAGAAAACATTTTAAAAAACATTTTAAAAAACATTTTTAAAAAACAACATAAAAAAACCCAACATAAAAACAAACATTTACGTAAGTATTCAGACCCTTTACTCAGTACTTTGTTGAAGCTCCTTTGGCAGCGATTACAGCATCGAGTCTTCTTGGGTATGATGCTACAAGATTGGCACACCTGTATTCGGGGAGTTCCTCCCATTCTTCTCTGCAGATCCTCTCAAGCTCTGTCAGGTTGGATGGGGAGCGTTGCTGCTCAGCTATTTTTCAGGTCTCTCCAGAGATGTTCGATCGATTTCAAGTCCGGGCTCTGGCTGGGCCACTCGAGGACATTCAGAGTCTTTCCCCGAAGCCACTCCTGCATTGTCTTGGCTGTGTGCTTAGGGTCATTGTCCTGTTGGAAGGTGAACCTTTGCCCCAGTCTGAGGTCCTGAGCGCTCTGGAGCAGGTTTTCATCAAGGATCTCACTGTACTTTGCTTCGTTCATCTTTACCTCGATCCTGACTAGTCTCTCAGTCCTTGCCACTGAAAAACATCCCCACAGCATGATGCTGCCACCACCATGCTTTACCGTAGGGATGGTGCCAGGTTTCCTCCAGACGTGACGCTTGGCATTCAGGCCAAAGAGTTCAATCTTGGTTTCATCAGATCTTCTTTAGGTGCCTTTTGGCAAACTCCAAGCGGGCTGTCATNCCCGAAGCCACTCCTGCATTGTCTTGGCTGTGTGCTTAGGGTCATTGTCCTGTTGGAAGGTGAACCTTTGCCCCAGTCTGAGGTCCTGAGCGCTCTGGAGCAGGTTTTCATCAAGGATCTCACTGTACTTTGCTTCGTTCATCTTTACCTCGATCCTGACTAGTCTCTCAGTCCTTGCCACTGAAAAACATCCCCACAGCATGATGCTGCCACCACCATGCTTTACCGTAGGGATGGTGCCAGGTTTCCTCCAGACGTGACGCTTGGCATTCAGGCCAAAGAGTTCAATCTTGGTTTCATCAGATCTTCTTTAGGTGCCTTTTGGCAAACTCCAAGCGGGCTGTCATGTGCCTTTTACTGAGAAGTGGCTTCTGTCTGGCCACACTATCTTAAAGGTCTGATTGGTGGAGTACAGCTGAGAAGGTTGTCCTTATGGAAGATTTTCCCATCTCCACAGAGGAAGTCTAGAMCTCTGTCAGAGTGACCATCGTGTTCTTGGTCACTTCTCTGACCAAAGCCTTTTTCCCCCAGTAAATAAGCTTTTAATTTGACACGTCAAATAACACAATTCTATTGTAGAATGTTGTGTGTGCTGAATTTGCACGTGCAAGACAAGCGCCACCACTACTATCGGTAGCACTGTCAAAGCTGTACACAAAAAGTTGTCAAACAAGTACAGACTGGCAACGAACGATGTGTTTACAATACCGCGTTGGTGAAAATAGACCAAATTATTAGGGTGAGGCAAATGGGCTACTAACAGCTTACTACACAATATACAGTTACTATTGCTTTCTTAGCTACAGTATACATATCTCCCTTGCATATTATTGTCACACCCTGATCTGTTTCACCTGTCCTTGTGATTGTCTCCACCCCCCTCCAGGTGTCGCCCATCTTCCCCAATATCCCCTGTGTATTTTTACCTGTGTTCTGTTTGTCCGTTGCCAGCTCGTCTTGTTTGTCGAGTCAACCAGCGTTTCTGTTCTCAGCTCCTGCTTTTCCCAGTCTCTCTTTTTCTCGCCCTCCTGGTTATGACCCTTGCCTGTCCGGACTCTGAGCCGACCTGGCGACCTGTACCATTGCCCTACCTCTGGATTATTGACCTCTGCCTACCCTGACCCTGAGGCTGCCTGCCGTCCGGTACCGTTGCCCCACCTCAAATCAAATCAAATCAAGTTTATTTTATATAGCCCTTCGTACATCAGCTAATATCTCGAAGTGCTGTACAGAAACCCAGCCTAAAACCCCAAACAGCAAGCAATGCAGGTGTAGAAGCACGGTGGCTAGGAAAAACTCCCTAGAAAGGCCAAAACCTAGGAAGAAACCTAGAGAGGAACCAGGCTATGAGGGGTGGCCAGTCCTCTTCTGGCTGTGCCAGGTGGAGATTATAACAGAACTATGCCAAGATGTTCAAAATATTCATAAGTGACAAGCATGGTCAAATAATAATCATGAATAATTTTCAGTTGGCTTTTCATAGCCGATCATTAAGAGTTGAAAATAGCAGGTCTGGGACAGGTGGCGGTTCCATAACCGCAGGCAGAACAGTTGAAACTGGAATAGCAGCAAGGCCAGGTGGACTGGGGACAGCAAGGAGTCATCATGCCTGGTAGTCCTGACGTATGGTCCTAGGGCTCAGGTCCTCCGAGAGAGAGAAAAAAAGAGAGAATTAGAGAGAGCCAAGATTTTCAAAATGTTCATAAATGACAAGCATGGTCAAATAATAATCAGGAATAAATATCAGTTGGCTTTTRATAGCCGATCATTAAGAGTTGAAAACAGCAGGTCTGGGACAGGTAGGGGTTCCATAACCGCAGGCAGAACAGCTGAAACTGGAATAGCAGCAAGGCCAGGCGGACTGGSGACAGCAAGGAGTCATCATGCCCGGTTTGCCGTGACGTATGGTCCTAGGGCTCAGGTCCTCCGAGAGAGAGAAAGAAAGAGAGAAGGAGAGAATTAGAGAGAGCCAAGATTTTCAAAATGTTCATAAATGACAAGCATGGTCAAATAATAATCAGGAATAAATATCAGTTGGCTTTTTATAGCCGATCATTAAGAGTTGAAAACAGCAGGTCTGGGACAGGTAGGGGTTCCATAACCGCAGGCAGAACAGCTGAAACTGGAATAGCAGCAAGGCCAGGCGGACTGGGGACAGCAAGGAGTCATCATGCCCGGTTTGCCGTGACGTATGGTCCTAGGGCTCAGGTTCTCAGAGAGAGAAGAAAGAAAGAGAGAACGAGAGAATTAGAGAGAGCATACTTAAATTCTTAAATTCACTTAAATTCACTGGATAAGATAGGAGAAGTACTCCAGGTATAACCAAATGACCCTAGCCCCCCGACACATAAACTACTGCAGCATAAATACTGGAGGCTGAGACAGGAGGGGTCAGGAGACACTGTGGCCCCATAAGAAGAAACCTCTGGTTTACTGACCCCTGTCTGCCTTGACCTGTCTAGGGTCTTACCTTGATTCCTGATAGCACGAACTGACCATGACTGACCCAGCAGACCCGGACCAGCAGACCCGGACCAACGTCATCTCCACCCAAAGAGCCACCATCGGTAGGCACAAGGAATTGCTTTGTGGCCTTGTGGAGGGGGTCCAAATGTTACGGGTTGTCTGGGAGGCCGCCTACCACGTTGGCAACCCCACAGCTCCTCAGCTGCTAGCAGCGCCATCTCATCGGTCACCCCAACTTCTCGGGAGCCCCGCTTACCTCCTCCGGGACGCTTCAATGGAGCGCCGAGCACCTGTCGGGCATTTCGTGCTCAGTCTGCCCTCGTCTTCGTGCTTCCACCTGGTGCGGATATGGGAAGGGGATGAGTGGAAGACCGCCATCACCATGGCCAGCGGTCACTACGAGTACCTGGTCATGCCATTTGGACTTACCAACACCCCTGCTGTGTTCCAGGCTGTGGTCAATGATGTTCTCCGCAACATGTTGAACCGGTTCGTCTTTGTCTAGCAAGATGACATCCTCATCTTCTCCCGTTCCACCCAAGAACATGTGCTCCACGTCCAACAGGTTCTCCAATGCTTCCTGGAGAACCAGCTGTTTGTAAATGCAGAGAAGTGCGAGTTCCATCGTTCCACCATCCCTTTTCTGGGTTTCATCATCGCCGCAGGGAGTGTGCAAATGCATCRCGGGAAGGTGAGAGCGGTGGTGGATTGGCCCCAGCCTACTTCCAGGGTGCAGCTGTAACGCTTCCTGGGGTTCGCCAACTTCTATCGTCACTTTATCTTCTTCGGGCTAGGGGGCAGTATTCGGAAGTTTGGATGAATGAGGTGCCCAAAGTAAACTGCCTGTTACTCAGGCCCAGAAGCTAGGATAATCATATAATGGTAGAAAACACTCTAAAGTTTCCAAAACTGTCAAAATAATGTACAGTGGGGAGAACAAGTATTTGATACACTGCCGATTTTGCAGGTTTTCCTACTTACAAAGCATGTAGAGGTCTGTAATTTTTATCATAGGTACACTTCAACTGTGAGAGACGGAATCTAAAACAAAAATCCAGAAAATCACATTGTATGATTTTTAAGTAATTCATTTGCATTTTCGCGGTGAAGATGGCATTGGAGGAATGGAGGCACTGGGTAAGGGGGCGGAACATTCATTCATCGTGTAGACCAACCACAAGAACCTGGAGTATCTCTGCACCGCCAAGCGCCTCAACTCCAGGCAAGCCAGATGGAACCTGCTGTTCACACGGTTCAACTTCTCCCTCTCGTACCGGTCAGGATCCAAGAATGTCAAGCCGGATGCACTGTCCCGCCACTATAACCCCACCGGAGCCCTAGACCATCCTTCCCATCTCGTGCCTGGTGACGGCACTCAACTGGGGTATAGGGAAACAGGTCCAGGAGGCGTAGCAATCCCAGCCGAACCCTGGGTGGGGCCCTGATAATCGGATGTTTGTGCCTGACGCTGTCTGCTCTGCGGTCCTGTAGTGGGCTCCTTCCTCCAGGCTTGCCTGCCACCTGGGCTCCCGTTGGACCATGGCCTTAGTGCGACACTGCTTTTGGTGGCCTACGATGGTTCCAGATGTCGCCTCGTTTGTCTCCGCCTGCACGGTCTGTGCTCAGAATTAGACTCCTCAGCAAGCTCTGGCTGGTCTTCTGCAACCACTGCCTGTCCACAACCACATTGGGTCATCGGCCAGCCTGTCCTCTGGATTCCACCCCCAGCCCAATGGCCAGTTGGAGCGAGCCAACCAGGATCTTGAGACTACTCTGCGCTGCCTGGTCTATGCCAACCCCACCTTCTGGAGCCAGCAGGTGGTGTGGGTTGAATACGCCCGCAACACCCTTCTCTGCTCTGCCATGGACCTATCTCCATTTGAGTGTTCCCTGGGGTATCAGCCCCCGCTCTTCCCCAAGCAGGACGAAGAGGTCGGTGTACCTTCTGCCCAGATGTTTGTCCTCCGCTGTCATCGTACCTGGAGGAGAGTCCGGCCGGCCCTCCTCAAGACCATCTCCAGGTATTGACGACATCGGACCCCGGCTCCCCGGGAACATCTCGGGCAGAAGGTATGGTTATCCACCCGGGATATGCCCTTRCGGGTGGAATCCCACAAACAGTCCCCCCGGTTTATCGGCCCATTTCCCATCTCCAAGATTATTAGCCCCTCTGCTGTTTGTTTTCTGTTGCCCCGTACCCTTCGTATACATGTGTCCAGAGTCAAACCTATGTCTCACAGCCCTTTGTCTCCTGCTTCTAGGCCCACCCCTCTCCCCCATCTCATCGACGGCCAACCGGCTAATATGGTGAGGCGTCTCCTGAAGGTTCGACCTTGGGGCAGGGGGTTCCAGTACCTGGTTGACTAGGAGGGTTATGGCCCTTAGGAGAGGTGCTGGGTCCCACCTCTGCCTACCCTTTGGACGCACCTTGTGAAGGTGGTGATGCAGTCCTTTATGGGCAAATTTTGTCATCAAACTTTGTCATTAACTTCTTATGGGCAGGTAACGTCCCACCTGGCCAACATCCGGTGAAATTGCAGAGCGCGAAATTCAAAAATACCGAATTCAAATATTTAACATTCTTGAGAATATATGTGTTATACATCAAAATAAAGCTTAACTTCTTGTTAATCCAGCCGCTGTGTCAGATTTCAAAAAGGCTTTATGACGAAAGCAAACCATGCGATTATCTGAGGACAGCGCCCCGCATACAAACACATGAAAATCATGTTTCAACCAGGCAGGTGCGCCACAAAAGTCAGAAATAGCAACATAATTAATGCCTTACCTTTGAAGATCTTCTTCTGTTGGCACTCCAAAATGTTCCAGAAACATCACAAATGGTCCTTTTCTTCGATAATGTCCTTCTTTATGTCTGAAAAATTTCAATTTATTTGGCATGTTCGATTCAGAAATGCACCGGTTTCAACTCGCCCAACATGCCTACAAAGTATCTAATAAGTTACCTGTAAACTTGGTCCAAACATTTCAAACAACGTTCCTAATCCAACCTCAGGTACCCTAAAACGTAAATAATCAATAAAATCTAAGACGGAATAAACTGTTTCTAATACCGGATAAAAACAACGTGAAGCGCGCTCCAGTTCACGCGCACCAAAACAGTAGAGTCCACCTGGAGTGACACTTACAATGAATAGGACCTCTTCTTCATTTCTCAAAAGAAAAACATCGAACAATTTCTAAAGACTGTTGACATCTAGTGGAAGCCATAGGAACTGCAACCAGAATCCTAATAATAAGGGTATCCCATAGAAAACAATTGGAAAATCCTATGACCTCAAGGTCAATGCAATGACCTTGAGCCTTCTTGGAAGGGCACTTGTAATATAACTCTATGGCAGGACCCAAAGGGTTGACATTTTGGATGTCTACCCTTACTAAGTACTTAAACTTGACGATGACATACTGTCCACAGGAGCGACAGAACACTGAGCCAATCACGGCGCAATGCTCCTATTTTCTGCTGGCTCACCACAGAAAGTACTGAGCTATGCTGAAACACCTCCATTTTGGAGCTGCCTTACTCAAGAAAACAAAAAAGAGATCACGTGTGTATGCAGCTTTATTAATTGAATGATTTATTATTTATTTTACATTATTTGCAAACTGATATGCGACACCTATTAATGCCAAAATACTATTCAAAACAGGCAAGCCCCCAATTTTTATATATATATATATATATATCTATATATATATATATATAGATATATATATATATATATATATATAGATATATATATATAATTATTATTATTTTAATTATATTTTTTGCTAAATATATGGGGATCAAAACAGGTGGGGCTCTGCCTATTTTGGATGGATGGAGTAAACAGAAAGTGACAGTAGTTATTTTTTTCTCTATCCTTCTTCAACAAAACAATGACTGCAGATATAATATTGTAGCACGTTCTAGGCTAACACACTAAGCCAAAAGCACAGCCAAGCCACAGCCAAGCCATAGAGTTTTACAGTAACTCTAAGAGATGTAAATGTGCTCATCTACTTCAGCTGGTGTGATTGCAATATAATACCAATGTATCAATGATGGTTTTAAACCTATCCTCTCAATATGGGACCTTTGACTAAGCTTTCACAATGTTGTTCCCTCAGTTAGATGTTTTTAGTCAACTTCAATGGGACTCCTAAAGCTGCAGTCTGTGACTGGTACATACTTTAAAAAAAAAAAGTTAAATGAATGATATACAGCCATAGCTCCATCTGCCAGTGGTTCTGTTTGCCTATTCTTGTGGGTCTAGGACTGTGTGTGTATTGTGCTCTGCCCCAAACAATGAACAGATCTGACTATGCCAAACAGATATTATAGGACAGTGTTTTTGCCAGCGTCAATATGCTAGTGTGTGTGTCTGCTAGTGATTGTGGCAATACAGCAGAAAGTGTTTTAGCCAAATTCCGAAGGACAATACAAGCCAGTGACAGCTCCAAAAACACAGATATAGTATTGACTCCAAAACAAACTGTGTGATTCCCAATTGGCACCCTATTCCCTATATAGTGTACTACATTTATCATATGGGCCCTGGTCAAAAGTAGTGGACTTAGAGAATAGGGTGCCATCTGGGAAACACCCACTGTATTCTCAGTCATTTGTTTTCTCAGAAATAAAGTAGAGAGAACAGAGTTCAGGGTCTGGCTTTAAATAGAATTGGATGAACATCGATGAGACTGTAGGAAGCAGAAGTGAAAGAGTAATACAATAAATAAATAAACTTTTTTGCCAAAAGCTTTAAATGCAACAGTGTTGACCCCTGAACTAAAACATAGGTTTTCACTTTGGAAGTTGATAGTCCTCGGAGTGAGCTTACTCCTTATCCAGAACATAGTTCAGTGAGTGTGTGTGTGTGTGCGTGCGTGTGTGTACCGTCCATTTGTGCGCACACCTCTGGTATTCCTGATCCACAGGCGTAAGATGCAAAGGCCAAGACCAATATAACAGCCAGGAAAGGGAACAGTAGAGCCCAGAACATGAACATCAGATAGTTGACTATGTATGCTACCGCACCCTACAGGCGAAACAGGGGAAAAGACATGGTCAGTACAGTAACTGAATGCTTAGTTTAGAAAACCCGACCATAGCCAACAGTGGACAGCTCTCCCAACCCTTACCGAAAAAACTGGCTTCTGACAACAGTTGTGGCAAACCTTTGGCCAATTTGCCGCAAATTTAGCAGCAAGCTCATGTATTCAAATTTAGTTGTGGAAAACTGTGAAACTTGTGAACTTCTGGCAAACAATTTTAGGAAATTTGTGGCGAACATTCTACTGTTTGCTGCAAATTTGCTGCAAACTGGATATGAATATGCAAATTAGATCATGTTTCTGGTTACTGTGTGTTAACTAACTAAATGTATTTACAGAAACCAAATCACATAACTTTAAATCAACTTACTTCACAGAGGAAAAAGCTAAACATACTACATTTTGTAAGTATACTAAACAACATGTATRCAATGTCTTAACAGATCAAAATAAATTCAATACAACTTGAAATCATTAGCAAAGACTGGATATTTCCCAAATAAAATGTTTAATATTTTTATGTAGCTACAACATTTACATGAGAGAAATGGGAACACTATGGGGATGTTGACCTTAGGATGTTTAAAAGGACAACTACATGATTATTTACATGAGCCAAGTGATAACTGAGCAATAGATTTAAACCAATGGAAGTTTAAAATATAATTAGCAACATATAAATAATTAAAACAACAACAACTAAATCGAACCCAGTTCAGAACTATTGCCATTTTGAGTGAACTTTGGAGATGGTGGCCCATTGGAAATCCTTAATCCAAAACCAGTTTAAACGCCTGCACTGAAACAATCAGAAAACAAAACAAACAAAATTAGGATACTGAAAACATCTTAATAAGTAGATATTTTGTTATGCCTAATATGCCAATTCATATTATTTTTCCAAAATTAATTATTGCTGCTRAAAAATTGCTAACCCAATTTGGGTAATTTGGACAACCCAGCGCAGGGTCAATATTGGACAAATATAGCATTGGGTTAATTCAACTCAGTGGGTTTGGGTTGTTTTTCTAACCCACCACTTGCGTTGAGCACATGACCCAACTGCTGGGTAAATTAGACTATATGGCTGGGTTAAAACAAACCAGTGTGTTGGGTTGTGTCATAAACCCAGCACATTGGTTTGGGGGATTGGCCCAGCAACTGAGAAATAATTTATGTAATCCTTGGGTTATTTTCAGTGTCATCCTGATTTAAATTTTGCGTGCATATATTTACTTTCTCTACCACCCCACCCCTCCCTTTCCTACACAAACAATCAAGAATTTCAAATAATGTATATGCATTGCCTGCATTTCAGAACATAAAGTACATATCAGAACGTCAAAGACTTGTCCACAATGTACCAGAATATATACTTTTTAAAAATAGCACATTGAAACAAAGCCCTATTGTCTAAGTACGTGTTATTTCACAAGATAAGACTTCATAAGATAGGAATGATTATTAAAATATATATACTGTACATCAGCCTCAGGCTGAACTTGATGGTCACACTTAAATTGCAAACTGAGAAAAACAAACATGTGTGTGACACTGTCTGTTTTAAGTGGTATTAACACAGATCTGTCTATCAGACAGTGGCAGAGCTAATCCATAGATATTGACATTCACTGACACACTTCAGATATCTTAGGTGACAGCACACACACATCATGCTGTTTTGCCATTCAATAATAGTCTACATTTGGGTCCAGTTAAAACATTGTTAGACAGAGAACAAGTGTAAAATATGACATTTGAAGGTCACTCTACTAAGGACATGGACTAATGACTGCCATTACTTAAGAAATAACTGTGTTTCATTCGTAAAGCACTTTACACAATCCCCAAAATATTACATTTTCTATTTAAAATAAATTGTTGTGATATAATGAAAGTGTACTAAAACGCGCTTCAGTAGTTTAACTAAAGGCAAACGAGCCACATACCGTAGTGTAAGCAAAAAGCAGGCACAAATTCATAAAAAAAGAAACTGAAAGTTTGATGCCTAAATCTTCAGTTACAGAACACCAACCACGGTTCCATCCAACCATTTCATGCGGATGAATTACCTGACGCATGACAAATGTCACAACCGGACTGATGGAAACATGAAATGCCAGTACAATTCTATAAATGCCTACAGACAGTGTTCGTTTCGACACGGTGGGATCTTTTTGTGTCCTTACAACTATCTATGCGCGAAATGGTGCTGATACACCCAAGGGGCATGAATTTTCGCGCTCTACCCCTAGATTTGGCGGTGACGTAGTGTCCCTATAAGTGACAGAACAATGAGCAAATCACGGTGCAACTAGAGAACATTACCAACCCCTACACTCCGTATTTTCTGCTGGCTGCCCCACCACCACAGAAAGAACTAAGCTAGGCTGAAACACCTGCATTTTGGAGCTGCCCTACTCAAGAAATCAAAAAAGAGACCAAGTTTGTATGTGGCTTTATTAACTCAATGATTATTAAACATTATTTACAAACTGATATGTGACATGTATTAATGCCAAAGTAACATGCAAAAAGGCAAACCCAATTTTATATATATTGTTTTACAATTATCTTTAACTAAAAAGGTGGGGCTCAAAACAGCCCCACCTGACCTGAATGACCGGTCGCCACTGCACCTTGTGTATCTGGAGAGAAGAATATTTAGTGAATAACTTAATTATTTCAGGCAACAACAAACAAATTATGAGCATCTGAGGCACCACCAGCAGGGTCAACTACCTACACTTTGAAGAGAAGATCTTGGGCCTGCTTCTCTCAGCTGGCGAAGCAAAGTTTTTTGTCCTTGAAGACCGCGATCCAGTTGTCAGTGAGTTTCCTCGAGCAGTCCGAGTTTAAAATGTAGAAGTCCTGGGCAATCTGTAGTAAAGCAGACAAACAATTACTTTTTTAAAATATTATTATTATTTTATTTTTGGGGGACAATAAACAAAAACATACATTGACAAAACAATAGACAACTTAACATTTACATACATATCCACAAACACTAATGACATCATACTTTCTCAGATCCACATGTTGCCACTGTATTCACATCCAATGCTGTTTCTAATGCGTGTAAGACTGCCCCATATGACTTAYAATTGTGTTATGTTGAAGCCAGACAAACAATTACATTGCAGTTAATCATTACTCTGGCAAACCCCTAACTATCGAAGTCCTCCTGACTTCAGAGTATGGAATGGCTCTTTGATATTGATGGCACAATGCGTCGATAATGAAGAGGGCTGTGCTGTTACTGGTTGGCTCTCCTCTATGGGATCAATATCATGCCAACTGTATTCGCAAATGTCAATCACCAATCCGCAAATGTAAATCACCAATCCACAAATGTAAATCACCATTCCACAAATGTAAATCACCAATCCACAAATGTAAATCACTTTCCACAAATGTAAATCCCTTTCCGCAAATATAAATCACTTTCCACAAATGTAAATCGCTATCCACAAATGCAATTCACTGCCCACAAACAAACACCTTTTGATTTGCATTTGTAAATCGAGGTAAAGTAACATGAATACCATAAGTAAAATGAATGCCATAAAGATTTGCACATAGGAGAGATATGCACAAGCATGATAGATATGGCAGACCTGCAACTATATATTTGGAAGCGCTTAGGTCACCTGACTTTTGGCAGGGATTTGACGACAAAAAAAGACAAGGCTTCCCCGTATACACAAGTTCCACGCATATGATGAAACAGCATCACAGGCAGCCCAGATCTTGATTCCATATTTTGCAGGTTTAGACAGTATGTAGATGGTATCTCTTTTTCTCTTTCTTTCTTTCTCTCTCTCTCTCTGAGGACCTGAGCCCTAGGACCATGCCTCAAGTCTACCTGGCCTGATGACTCCTTGCTGTACCCAGTCCACCTGGCCGTGCTGCTGCTCCAGTTTCAACTGTTCTGCCTGCAGCTATAGAACCCTGACCTGTTCACCGGATGTGCTACTTGTCCCAGACTTGCTGTTTTCAACTCTCTAGAGACATCAGGAGCAGTAGAGATACTCTGAATGATCGGATATGAAAAGCCAACTGACATTTACTCCTGAGGTGCTGACCTGTTGCACCCTCAACAACCAATGTGATTATTATTATTTGACCCTCCTGGTAATCTATGAACATTTGAACCTTTTGGCCATGTACTGTTATAATCTCCACCCGGCACAGCCAGAAGAGGTCTGGCCACCCCTCATAGCTTGGTTCCTCTCTAGGTTTCTTCCGAAGTTCTGTCCTTTCTAGGGAGTTTTTCCTAGCCACCGTGCTTCTACACCTGCATTGCTTGCTGTTTGGGATTTTAGAATGGGTTTCTGTACAGCACTTTGTGACATCAGCTGATGTAAGAAGGTCTTTATAAATACATTTGATTGATTGATTGACACTACCTGAAGGGGCAGCTGCCCCAAAATGGCATACGCTGTTAATCAACAGTAACATTGGGCCCAGGGATATTTCTAAGGCCCTCTGAGCAGAGATTATTTTTGCCATACTGATTGATTGTGGTAACGAGTCACACATGCAAAGCTATTTATTTGTTGTGTCCCTCCCTCAATTTGCACCTGGCCGGGGTAGAGTGTGGGAAAGWACCGCATTTTTTACAATGTATTGAAAAAATGTATTGCAATTGTTACGCCCTGATCTGTTTCACTTGTCTTTGTGCTTGCCTCCACCTCCCCTCCAGGTGTCACCCATCTTCCCCATTAACCCCTGTGTATTTACAGTTGAAGTCGGAAGTTTACATACACTTAGGTTGGAGTCATTAAAACTCGTTTATCAACCACTCCACAAATTTCTAGTTAACAAATCATAGTTTTGGCAAGTCGGTTAGGACATCTACTTTGTGCATGACACAAGTAATTTTTCCAACAATTGTTCACAAACAGATTATTTCACTTATAATTAACTTATCAAAATTCCAGTGGATCAGAAGATTACATACACTAAGTTGACTGTGCCTTTAAACAGCTTGGAAAATTCCCGAAAATTATGTCATGGCTATAGAAGCTTCTGATGGGCTTATTGACATCATTTGAGTCAATTGGAGGTGTACCCGTGGATGTATTTCAAGGCCTACCTTCAAACTCAGTGCCTCTTTTTGCTTGACATTATGGGAAAATCAAAAGAAATCAGCCAAGACCTCAGATTTTTTTTTTTAGACCTCCACAAGTCTGGTTCATCCTTGGGAGCAATTTCCAAATGCATGAATGTACCACGTTCATCTGTACACACAATAGTATGCAAGTATAAAGACCATGGGACCAAGCAGCCGTCATACCGATGTAACAGTTGTCAATGTCGTTCTCCTCCTCGGACGAGGAGGAGCATGGATCGGACCAAGATGCGGAGTAGGAGGTATTCATGATTTTAATGGCAAATCCAACAAACGCATCTACAAATTAACAAAACAACAAACGGGACTAACCTGTAACAGTCCTTGTGTGGCCCAAAACGCTGACACAGGAACAAACACCCACCAAACACAGCCAGTGGAAACCCTGGCGCCTTAGTATGACTCTCAATCAGAGACAAACGTATCACACCTGTCTCTAATTGAAATCATACCAGGCGAACACAAAACCCAACATAGAAATAGAAAACATAGACTGCCCACCCAACACTCAACGCCCTGACCAATAAACTACATAAAACAAGAGAAAACAGGTCAGGAACGTGACAACCGATCAGCAAGGAGATGCCGTTCTGTCTCCTAGAGATGAACGTACTTTGCTGCGAAAAGTGCAAATCAATCCCAGAACAACAGCAAAGAACCTTTGTGAAGATTGCTGGAGGAAAACATGGTAAAAGTATCTATATCACGTAAAAAACGAGTCCTATAGTCGCCATAACCCGAAGGCCGCCTCAGCAAGGAAGAAGCCACTGCTCCAAACCCCATAAAACAAAGCAGACTACGTTTGGAGGCCTGCACATGGGACAAAGATCGTACGTTTTTGGAGAAATGTTTTCTCTGGCTGATGAAACCAAAAATAGAACTGTTTTGGACATAATGACTCCATCGTTATGTTTGGACGAGAAAAAGGAGAGGCTTGCTTGCGCTCGAAGAACACCATCACAACGCGTGAATGCACGGGGGTTGGGAAGCATCATGTTGTTGGGGGTGCTTTGCTGCAGGCAGGGACTGGTGCAGCTTCACACAATTAGATGGGCATCATGAGGAGGAAAATAATTATGTGGTATATTGAGCCACATTCTCAAGAGCCATCAGTCAGGAAGTGAGAAGCTTGGGCGCAAAGGGTCTTCCAAATGGCAATGGACAACATAATTTGGGTTAGTGGAACAGATTGGGTTATCTGTGATCCTCTAGTCTAGTCAGGTCTACTAAAGGGATTTTGTCAGTACATTAGGTTAGTTCTTCACGTATCTGGTTTACAACAAACATGCAAACAATTGTTGGCAAATGCTTGTTATAAAATAACATTTGATTATGCTGTTGTCAATGGACCTTATTATTATTTATTGATTTACATTTAATAATATATTTGACTGTATTAATATGACCTCAGAGAATATGATAACATGACAACTTTTCTTCAAGGAAACTGTAAATCCGTACTTATATGTACTCCTAGTACAAATATAGCTGTTGATTCACATTCTTAATGTAAGAGAAGCTACATAGTGACACCTTGTGGGAAGGTATGGCTTTTTTCTGTGTTCATGAGGAGAATCTCAATTGCATTTTCTTGACTCCGCACATCCCCTCTCCTTGCCTACTTCTCAAAGCCCATTGGGGAATTAAGACTCTGTTATTTACTACTATTTACTATTTCCGGGCTCTGGCTGCACCACTCAAAAACATTCAGAGACTTGTCCCGAAGCCACTCCTGCATTGTCTTGACTGTGTGCCTCAGGTCGTTGTCCTGTTGGAAGGTGACCTTCGCCCCAGTCTGGGGTCCTGAGTACTCTAGAGCAGGATTTCATCAATGATCTCTCTGTACCGTTCATCTTTGCCTCGACCCTAACTAGTCTCCCAGTCCCTGACGCTAAAAAACATCCCCACAGCATGATGCTGCCACCACCATACTTCACCGTAGGGATGGTGCCAGGTTTCCTCCAGACATGATGCTTTGCATTCAGACCAAAGAGTTCAATCTTGCTTTCATCAGACCAGAGAATCTTGTTTCTCATGGTCCGAGAATCTTTAGGTGCCTTTTGGCAAACTTCAAGCGGGCTGTCATGTGCCTTTTACTGAGGAATGGCTTCCGTTTGGCCATTCTACCATAAAGGCCTGATATGTGGAGAGCTGCAGAGATGGTTGTCCTTCTGGAAGGTTCTTCCATCTCCACCGAGGAACTCTGGAGCTCTGTCAGAGTGACCATCGGGTTCTTGGTCACCTCCCTGACCAAGGCTCTTCGCTCCGCATTGTTCAGTTTGGCAGGGGTTGGCCAGCTCTAGGAAGAGTCTTGGTGGTTGCAAACTTCTTCCATTTAAGAATGATGGAGGCCACTGTGTTGTTGGGGACCTTCAATGCTGCAGACATTTTTTTTTAACCTTCCCCAGATCTGTGCCTCGACACAATTCTGTCTCGGAGCTCTACGGACAATTCCTTCGATCTCATGGCTTGGTTTTTGCTTTGACATGCACTGTCAACTGTGGGACCTTATATAGACAGGTGTGTGCCTTTTCAAATCATGTCAAATCAATTGATTTTACCACAGGTGGACTCTAATCAAGTTGTAGAAACATCTCAAGGATGATCAATGGAAACAGGAAGCACCTGAGCAATTTCAAGTCTCATAGCAAAGGGTCTGAATACTTATGTAATTAAGGTATCTGTTTTTATTTTTATTACATTTGCAAAAAATGTCTAAAAACCTGTTTTTGCTTTGTCATTATGGGGTATTGTGTGTAGATTGCTGAGGATTTTTTTTATTTAATACATTTTAGAATAAGGCTGTAACGTAACAAAATGTGGAAAAATTCAAGGAGTGAATAATTTCCTAAGGCACTGTATATATTTATTGTTCTTTCTTACAAAAGGTGTGCACTGGGCCTTTGCTAGTCCTGTATTAGTGGATCGATATAGTCATCTGTGGCGCAAGAAAACAAAAACATTCTGCATTATTATGTAAATAAGGTATCTGTTTTTATTTGCAAAAAAAAAAAAAAAATTGTTTTTGCTTTGACACTATGGGCTATTGTGTGTAAATTGCTGAGGATTTTTTTTTATTTAATCCATTTTAAAATAAGGCTGTAACGTAACAAAATCCCTACTGCCTCTGATCTGGCGGAATAACAAAACACAAATATTGCGTTTGTAAATTATGTCTGAGTGTTGGAGTATGTGCCCGTGGATGTCCGTATATAAAAAAATAAAAACAGAAAATTAAGTCATCTGGTTTGCTTAATACAAGGAATTTGATATATAACATTACTTGAACTTTTTAAACTTTTGCTCAAGTATGACAATTGATTCGTTTTTCCACCGCTGTACTTAAGTACATTTAAAACTTTTACTCAATTAGAATTTTGCTGGGTGACTCACTTTTACTTGAGTCATTTTCTATTAGGCATCTTTACTTTTACTCAAGTATGACAACTGAGCACTTTTTTCACCACTGGTTTATTCTGTACAGGCTTCCTTTTTTTCACTCTGTCAACTAGGTTAGTATCCATCCTCAGTTTTCTCCTATCACAGCTATTCAACTCTGTAACTGTTTTAAAGTCACCGTTGGCCAAATGGTAAAATCCCTGAGCAGTTTCCTTCCTCTCAGGCAACGGAGTTAGGAAGGATGCCTGTATCTTTGTAGTGACTGGGTTTATTGATACACCATCCAAAGTGTAATTAATAACTTCAAATTGCTCAAAGGGATATTCAATGTCTGCTTTATTTTTTTGCATTTCTTGTTGCACAGGTTAAGGTAAATCCCTCCCTGTTTCAGCCTGTTCTCTTCTATTTGGTTCCTAATGAACATGACACCGATGTCTTTGTGAGTTTCCAAGCAGCCAGAAAATACAGTCAATGTCAGAGCTAAACTGCAGGAATTGGGTTAGTGGAACAGATTGGGTTATCTGTGATCCTCTAGTCTAGTCAGGTCTACTAAAGGGATCTTGTCAGTACATTAGGTTAGTTCTTCACGGTATTGTTACCAACAAACATGCAAACAATTGTTGGCAAATGCTTGTTATAAATAACATTTGATTATGCTGTTGTCAATGGACCTTATTATTAATTATTGATTTCATTTAATAATATATTTGACTGTATTGAATATGACCTCAGAGAATATGATAACATGACAACTTTCTTCAAGGAAACTGTAAATCCGTACTTATATGTACTCCTAGTACCAATATAGCTGTTGATTCACATTCTTAATGTAGAGAAGCTACATAGTGACAGCCTTGTGGGAATGGTAGGCTTCTTCTTCTGTGTTCATGAGGAGAATCTCAATTGCATTTTCTTGACTCCGCACATCCCCTCTCCTTGCCTACTTCTCAAAACCCATTGGGGAATTAAGACTTTCTCATTCAATGGGTTTTGAGAAGGAGGCGGGAGAGAGGACTCGAGGAGTCAAGGAAATGCAACTGAGCTTCTCCCATGGTCTGGTGGTCCCTGCATAGGATTCTTCTTTGGTCTGTTTAGTGTTTCTTTCTTTCTTTCTTTTTCTTTCTTTAGATAGGAGAGGAGTAGAAGAAAAATGGAGGTAGCGAGAGACAGTGTGTGTGTGCAAGCATGCACGAGGCCTGGTTCATGTCTGTGTCCATGGATGTATAAATCAGCTTTTTCTCCCTCCTTCATTCATCTCATTTTATCTCTTTCCTCTTCTACCTCCCTTTCTCTGGCTCCACTCCATCGCCTGCCCACATTTTAGAAAATATAAATATTTATCCACCTTGCCTCCCATAAAGGGTCAAACTTGTCCAGGGGGAATGCTTTCTTTTATCCCTCTTTTTATTTATTTCTCTCTCTCTTTAGCCAAGAAGAGCAGAATTGGGTTGAACTCTGGAATGCACACCCTGCTACTCTAATGGTGATTCTTCACGTCATCCCCCCCCCCCCCCCCCCACACACACAAAAAAAACTGTCTGGCTCTTTCTTTCTCTCCTGCTATCATTCACTTTTACAACAGTGATTCTCTTTACCCAGAGATTACAGCTCAAATCCTTTAAGATAAAAAAAAAACTATTTGTCTAAATGTTCCACCTGGCAGCTCATATGTTAGCCTCCATTTGCTGTATGCACTGTTTACCTAACTATTACACACGCACAGACA
The DNA here is from genome assembly GCF_002910315.2 of Salvelinus sp. IW2-2015. Taxonomy (NCBI): domain Eukaryota; kingdom Metazoa; phylum Chordata; class Actinopteri; order Salmoniformes; family Salmonidae; genus Salvelinus; species Salvelinus sp. IW2-2015. The sequence continues at coordinate 18,197,310 of NC_036840.1, read as the reverse complement.
CACACACTCACACAGTTTCTCATTCCCTCTTTCTTCTGCTATTATTCATTTCAGCTCTGTTTACCTAACTATTACTACAAAGTGAATGAAATGTTACGCTAAATGAAACATAAACAAAGCTTTACCCAAGAGGACATAAAATAAATCACAGCCCATGAACACACACAGACACTACACAAATCCCGACTCATAAACACACGGTAGTTTAAAATAGTATTATTAATTATGGTACTCGTCTCACTTGTTTTTTACTAAAAGATTTTTGCAATAAATCGAATAAAAAATACATATCAGGAAATACACAGCAGTATAAGTCTAGAATTAGGAGTGAATCCTAACCTCCCCCCAAGAGTAACATTTTCACTTAAATTTCCCATTGAATGCATGACTAAGTAGATATTTTTTTTACTTGTGGAAGTTTAGTTTACTTGTGTGGAAGCTTGGGACCCCTTAATTGGTCCCAACCCATCGTTTCCAGTAGTGCACTATGTAAGGAATACAGTAAACAAAAATGTAAAAAAATAAATAAATACACACATACTGTGCATTCCGAAAGTATTCAGACCCCTTGACCTTTTCCACATTTTGTTACGTTGCAGCCTTCTCCTAAAATGGATTCAATTGTTTTTCCCCCTCAATCTACCCAAAATAGCTCAAAATAACGAAGCAAAAAACTGTTTTTTAGACATTTTTGCAAAACATAAATAAATTAAATATCACATTTACATAAGTATTCTTGAGGACATCTTGAGTGGTCCAGCCAGAGATCTGTCCCGAAGCCACTCCTCCTTTGTCTTGGCTGTGTGCTTAGGGTTGTTTACCTACCATTCGCCCCCAGTCTGAGGTCCTGAGCGCTCTGGAGCAGGTTTTCATCAAGGAACTCTCTGTAATTTGCGCTGTTCATATTTCCCTCAATCCTGACTAGTCTCCCAGTCCCTGCTGCTGAAAAACATCCAGCATCATGGCAGCATGATGCTGCCACCACCAGGGATGGCGCCAGGTTTCCTCCAGATATCACGCTTGGCATTCAGCACAAAGAGTTCAATCTTGGTTTCATCAGACCAGAGAATCTTGATTCTCATGGTCTGAGAGTCTTTAGGTGCCTTTTGGTAAACTCCAAGTGGGCTGTCATGTGCCTTTCACTGAGGAGTGGCTTCTGTCTGATTGGTGGAGTGCTGCAGGTATTGGAGTTCCTCTCCACAGAGGAACTAGAGGTCTGCCAGAGTGACCAATGGGATCTTGGTCACCTCCCTGACCAAGGCCCTTCTCCCACAGAACTTCAGTTTGGCCCTAGGGAGAGTCTTGTTGGCTTCAAACTCCTTCCATTTAAGAATGATGGAGGCCACTGTGTTCTTGGGGACCTTCAATGCTGCAGACATTTTTTCGTACCCTTCCCCAGATCTGTGCCTCGACACAATCCTGTCTCGGAGCTCTACGTACAATTCCTTTGACCTCATGGCTTGTTTTTTGCTCTGACATGCACTGTCAACTATGGGACCTTATATAGACAGGTGTGTGCCTTTTCAAATCATGTCCAATCAATTGAATTTACCACAGGTGAACTCCAATCAAGATGTAGAAACATCTCAAGGATGATCAATGGAAACAAGATGCACCTGCACTCAACTCCGAGTCTCATAGCAAAGGGTCTGAATACTTACATAAATAAGGTATTTCTGTTTTTTATTTTGATAAATGTCATTATGGGGTATTGTGTGTAGATTGCTGAGGATTTTTTCTTATTTAATACATTTTAGAATAAGGCTGTAAAATAACAAAAAGTGGAAAAGGTCAAGGGGTCTGAATACTTTCCGAAGGCACTTGTGTGTGTATCTGTGCGAGTGTGTGTGCACACGTTTTGCTATACTTGTGAGTACCAGAAGTCCTCACAAGAATAGTAAACCAACTAGAATTCAAGGAAGTGAGGATCTTTTGCCAGTCCTCATTTGTAAAAAAGGCTATTTTAGGATTAGGGGTTAGGATTAGGGGTTAAGGTTAGGTTTAAGGAAAATAGGATTTTGAATGGGAATCGTTGGTCCCCAAAAAGTCCTCACAAGTATAGTAAGACATAGCTGTCTTGCAAAAATAAAAATATATGGTCTGCATGCATGTTTTTGGTCAAACAGCCAATAATATATATATATAAATGAGAAGTTATGTCATTTATATATATATACACGTCATATGGCATATATACGTCATATGGCAAAGTTCCTCCTAATACAATACGTGCCCCCAAAAAATCCCCCAAAATGTAATAAAAACGAAGTTTATTTTATTTTATTGGCAKGTATTGTACTAGGATGAACTTTGCCATATGACGATTATATGCCATATGACGTATATATTAAAATGACATAACTTCTCATGACATATTTACACTACAATGATGGATTCCAGTTATAACACATGAATATCACTTCTATACACAACATTTAATATACACAATAATAATGAATGCATAGACACACTGTAAGACATGGTGTGGTAATTTTAGGGCTCCGGGGTGAAATWTCCTAGGATCAGCTTCCCCTCCCCCTATTTTAACCTTAACCAGTGGCAAAAATGCAAAACTGACCCAGGATCAGTGTCGAGGGGAAACTTCACCCTACACCAATATACACAATCTAAGGCGTGGTGTGATAGTGTGGTAGTGTAGTGTTAAGGAGGTGTCAATGCAGTGATGTGATGCAGTTATGGAGTATAGGGTTTTCCAGGCCCCAAATCRGTTTGCGCTCTTGGCAAACTCCATCGCTGTCATTGTCAAGCCAAACATGTTTGGCATGACAATAAGCGTTAAGGAGTTAGCATGATAGCACAAACAGACTGGCACTCAGGCTAGTATAGTGTTTTATGAGAGTGGAGAGAAGCAGCTGTCTCTCTCCATTTCTGGACATATTACTGTAATAGGATTATATGCAATCATAGAATTGGATAGAGGGCTTTTCTTCGCAATAATGTTTTATGTGATAGCATGGGCAGCTTTATGGCACATGCACCTTCTATCCATTTCTATGTATTCAATGCACTCCAACAGTTTCATGAAAATACACTCGTCTAGCACCCCAAATTCTCCCTGTCAGTATTGCTCAACAGAGTTATAAATAAATAAATACTTTCTCCAGTCTTGTTCAGTAACACACACACTAAACAACAACTTATTCTTTGGCCTCGTTTTGTAGTGCATGGAGTATGCGATTGTGAGGTTACAGTTGGTAAGTGAAAGATAGTTGTTACTCTTGGGTATACCAGTGTGTCTAACACCAAAGAGTAGGTGTGTATTTCTTAATGGACAAATACTGCCAAGTGCAGCCTTAATGAATTGTCTTGTGTGGTTTTAATGGCCACCTCTGTTTTACAACAGTGTAGATGTTGGTGTCAGGAAAAGTACTGGAGTGTTTTAGGAAGTAGTGCCCATATCCCATCCCCAACTCTAACCCCGTCCCTATTTACCCAACTCTAGGGCCTCCATGTGTGGGTTGGCTGTCTCCCTACAGTTCCCATACTTCATGGACATCCCTCAGCTCTACCCCTAACCCTAAACTCTACCATAGCTCTCCAGGCTCTCCTTAGGTTGGGTTGGTTCTCTCTCAATAGTGTCCATACCCCACCCCCCATCCTAACGTACCCCACTCTAGGGTCTCCTTGTGGAGGTTGCCTGTCTCCCCATAGTTCCCATACCCCATAGACATTCCATGGCTCTCTCCATCCCTAACCCCATTCCTAAGCCCATCCACTCTAGGGTCTCCCTGGGTAGGGTGGTTTTCACTCAATAATGAATGAATCCCACATACATCCCCCAGCCCATCCCTAACACCATCAACTCGTCTCTAAAGTTTCCTTAAAGGAGAAATTTGCTTTTTTTAACAATCAAATATTATTTTGATGTAAATGGCATGTCATAGAAGGGTCAATACACTTTTTTTGCGATTTCACTTGATTTTGAGGACCTTTGCCCAACCAGAAATTAATTTCCACACAAAATGGAATATAACGTTGTGGATAAAGTTCAGGATGACACAATTTCACATGTACAACATCTAAAGACCTGCATCACTATACTCAGAGTGTTACCATTTCTAAAAGGACGTATTTGGGTGTTTTTGGAACATTTGTTCATGTTTGTTCAGAGCCCCCCYTTTTTTCAGAGCCCCCTTACTGCACAACAACAATGAGGAAGTGAATCACTGGTTGGGGTAAGTTTCTCAAAAACAAGTGAAATCGCAAAAAAAAGTGTCTGGAATAGAGAGTTGTTTAAAAAAAAGCAAAATTCACCTTTAAGTTAGAGTTAGTTCTCTCAATAGTGTCCATACCCCCATCAACATGGACATCCCCAACACAGACTCTCCATTGAAGTTCTTAACTGCTCCAACTGTCCTTGTTCACTTTCTCTCAATAGTGTCGATACCCCATCCATCTGCCCAGCTTTCAGGTCTCTTGGTTGGGGTTCAGTAGTGCCCATATCCCATGGACATCCCTAATCCCATCCCGAGACTCTCCCGTAGCCCTCTTAGCTGCTCTTCTCCCAGCCTGATCTTGTCCTCCAGCTGCCTCTGTTCCACCAGCAATGCTGCCTTCATCTTGACGTAATGACTGTAGTCACGGTGCTGTGGATCAAGAAGATAAAGATGACTTTACTGCCCAATTGTACACATGGTCCAAGATGCATTTCACTTCTGCTTTATCCCAACCCTTCAGAAAGACAAACACACCACACACAGAGGTTGGAAGTTGGAATGGTTGGAGCAGTGCGAAGACAGTATGTGTGTGCGTGTGTACCTGTTCTGGGGAGAGGCATCGCCTTAGCACCCTTCCCACAACCTGCTCCCGTCGGTCCACATGTTCTTTGAGGTCCTGGGCCTCTGACAGCTGCACCAGGAGCTGACGTTTCTTCTCCAGGAGGGGGAGCTATGGAGGTAGGGAGGGAGGGAGGGGTGAGAGCGAGAACAGAGTTTGTTTTAAGGTTGTACTTTTTCTTATTATTTCTTTCCTCACCCTCTCATAGTGTCCAGTCTCGGCCTCCAGGTTGTCCAGTGAGCTCTCAACCCTAAGTAGCCGTCCGGAGAGAGACAGAAGCAGACTGACCACCTTATCCATATCCCCGATAAACATCCTGAACTTATCCACCTCATTGGGCTTACAGAACGCTAGCACCAGGCTCTCAACCTAGAGGGGAGAAGAGAAGAGTTAGATCTTATGGCCTTGGTCTGGGAGGTGACCAAGAAGCCGATTGTCACTCTGACAGAGCTCTAGAGTTTCTCTGTTGAGATGGGAGAACCTTCTGAAAGGACAACCATCTCTGCAGCACTCCATGGTAGTGTCCATGAAGCCACTCCTCAGTAAAAGGCACATCACAGCCCACTTGTAGTTACCTAAAGGACTCTCGGACCATGAGAAACAAGAAACAAGATTCTCTGGTCTGATGAAACCAAGACTGAACTCCTTGGCCTGAATGCCAAGTGTTTTGGAGGAAACCATCCCTACGGTGAAGCATTATGGTGGCAGCATCATGCTGTGGGGATCTTTAGGCATCAGGGACTGGGGGAGGAGAGGAGAGGCACGAGAGGCTTCAGGACAAGTCTCTGAATGTATTGAGTGGCCCAGCCAGAGCCCGGACTTGAACCTGTTCGAACATCTCTGGAGGAACCTGAAAACAGCTGTGCAGCGACGTTCCCCATCCAACCTGACAGAGCTTGAGAGGATCTGCAGAGAAGAATGGGAGAAACTCCCCAAATATAGGTGTGCCAAGCTTGTAGCGTCATCCCCAAGAGTCGAGGATGTAATCGCTGCCAAATGTGCTTCAACAAGGTACTGAGTAAAGGGTCTGAATACTTAAGAAAATGTGATTTTTTTATATTTTTGTTTTGAATAAATTAGCAAAAGTATATATTAAAAAAACAGTTTTTGCTTTGTGATTATGGGGTAATGTGTGTATATTGATGAGTGAAAAAAACTATTTAATTCATTTTAGAATAAGGCTGTAACGTACCAAAATGTGGAAGAAGTCAAAGGGTCTAATTACCTTCCGAATGCACTGTATATGTGTGTGTGTACTATACACACCTCCTCTCCCAGCTGTGCGTTAGCCCGTATATCCTCCTGTAGACCTCTCTGTGCCTCTCTCAGAATTCCCAGCTTCTTACGTAGACTCTCCATCAACTGTCTCTGTAAAGGGGGGAGACAGGGGGGAGGGGGAAACAGGGGGYGAAGAAGAGAGAGAGGGAGTAAAGGAAGGGTAGGTAGAGAGTGTTACAGAGAGCAAAGTCAGTTACAGTCATCTTCGATCCTGTGTGTGTTTAGTATACAAGCTAGGATTTATCATAAAAGAGTGCACACGTGTGTTGTGTGTGTACCTTGTAAGACAGTTCCTCATCATCATCATCAGTGTCTCTAGTGTCTGAGCAGTAGTCCTTCATCTGAGTGAGGAGCTGAGCTTTGGCTGCTGAGGTAGAGTAGTAGGACGAACAACTGGAGCTGGCACCAGAACGCCTGGATAAAGGAGGAGGAGAAGAGAGAAGGGGGGGGGGGGGGTAGAGGAGAGGAAAGGAGAGAGGTAAGGATAGAGTTGACTCAATTCAGGATCTAAGTTAAAAAAAAAAAAAATGTGCTAGATGAGATACCCCCCGACAATGTTAAGTTATTTGTGGAATTTGAGAATCTAATGGAACATGCTACGTAAATGCAGTTAATTGCAAATTTTATGATATGTGTATACCATATAAATATGAAATACACAACCCACACACGCACTCACCTATCCAGGCTGTCTGTATTGTGCTCCAGGTTGGGGCTACGATAGGCCCTTCTCCAGCTCTCTGTGCCTGCCTCGCCCTCAATGCTCTGGGGAAACAGCTCCTCCATGAGTTCCTCTCTGGTCCTCATCCCCTGGTCCTCCATTTCTCCATCCAGAGACCCATTCTCCACTGTCATCCTACCCGCTGGCGAGGCCTCCTGATCAGGGATCGTGTCGATGTCGGTCTCCAGCACCTGCAACGGAGATAAGATTGTACCGGTAAGCTCACTCCACAGCTTAAATGCCTTGAGATGTCTCAACTCGCTTCGCCGAAGTGCTAGCTTTCTGGTGGCGCAACTGGCCAGTAAGTTGTCAAGCGGGTGGTCACGTTTGTTTGCAAAGCAGAGGTTCACTAGTTTGAGTCCAGTATAGTTATATAGGTTAGCATCAAGCTGCGGGGTGAAGGTTCCCCTAGGTACAGATCTAGCATTAGTTTCCCCTCCCCATATCCTGACCTTACGGGCAACTTCACCCTACACCCTAGCAGCACAGTGAGGCATGTTACACACCGTGACGGGCAGGGCGAAACATTGTAGCTCTGTCCTGATTGGCTCTTCATCCTCTGGAAGCCCCTCCTCCTGGGAGTCGTCAATGTCCGTTTCCATGGGGATGTCCACTTCCTGTTCCAAGCTCTGGGCGGGGCTCGGGCCAAAATCGGATTCCGGTTCCAGTTCCAATAATTCTTGTTCCAATTCCGTCTCTGGAATGGGAATCAATCAATTAATCACTGAATCATAATTTACAAAACACATTTTTACAGCAGTTGTCACAAAGTGCTTTACAGAATTGTATGACGTTACTTACTGTTGTTATTGTTGTGGGGGTGATTCTGCAATCTTCTATTCTGCTGTAACTGTTGTTGTTGTTGTTCATAGCTCATAGCGAAGTAGGACTCTGGTGAGATAACGCCATTCTCTATGGTGAGTTGACCTGAGACGCTATGCACTCTGGGAGACGGAGTTCTCTCCCACTCAGCCCTGGCCCTCTGCTGTCTATGAGAGATAGGCTTCAATACAGCAGGACAATCTTGGTCAACCATGTTGTACAACCTGCAGAGCGACATATAATATACAGTTAAACAGGTGTGTGTTACGTCATGCTAAGTGGAGGTGATATAATAATAATAATTCAGAAAGGAAACACCACATGTACATTTAACCATTTATTAGAAAAGATAATGCATAGTCTTGATTCTGCTCCTTCAGGGTAGCTCACTGCCAGAGCGAAGCGTCATATGAAGATGATAATATATCTATAGGCAGTGAGCACTATGCAATGTCAAATCCCCTGAAGGAAGAAACACAGAACCCAGACAGGTGGATGCTGGGGGCGGTGGTGGGATATCAGAAACAGCAAGCATAGCGAGTAACAGCTAGTTACAGCGCCAACGGCAGCAAGAGACACCAGCACATGATATCCGGCATTGAGGAAGCATGTGTAGAACTGGTCAACTTAAATAGACCACATGTAAGTAGTGTGAATCAAATTGGTGCAATGTCCGCTGATGCAATCAGCTGACGCCACCAGACTCGGGTTCCCCTTCTGAACTGGCTCCGCTTTATTAATAATAATAATATAATAAGATGTATAAATGGCTCTGACTACATAGTGTTTCACATGCAGAAACCCACATATACTACTCACTACTCTACAGAGTGTCTATAAGTGCTGACACATTTATGTGTCGTGCCTCTAAGTCTCCATCTCACCTGACACAGCTTTCTGATGGCGGTGTGTCGTTGTAGCGAGGGGGAGTGTTTTTATCTCTTCGGGGCGGGGCCACCGGCCGGAAGGCCGTGTGTGTGAACCCTGGACTAGGCGGAGCCTGGGAAAAGCGCCATTCCTGGACTTGGCTTCTGATGCAGCGCTGGCACCCCTCTAGCGCCTCCCTCTGGGGCGGGAGGCTGTAGGAGCGCTGACGCGTCATTTCACTCTTTTCGGGGTGACAGGGGTGAGATGAAGGGTGAGAGGTGGGACCCTCTGGTGGTATGAGAGGGAGAGGAGGGGGGGTGGGGTTTACCAATGGATGGACGGATGAAGAAACAGAAGTGGAGAAYAGAGGAGAGGCGATGAGGGTGTGGTGGGAGGCTCTCCTGCGGTGGAACTGCTCCCATTTGGGGGGAGGTGGCCTCGGAGGGGGTAGAGTCTTATTTTTGTTAGCCGCTCCCCTAATTCCTCCCACTCCCACTCTTCCCCCTTCGATCCCGCCTCCCTCCTCCAGCTCAGACGGTGGTGTCGCCATAGCAACCGAGGGTGAAATACGGCGGTAGGTAGAGCCAAAGTGTAGATCGTTCTCGGACATGGCCCTGCTTCGTAGTAGTGATGAAGATGAATATGATGTGGGGTTAACCACCATAGACGTCTGGTGATGGTCCTCCTCGTCCATACTACAGTCAGACAGCAAGCCATTCCAACAACCCCCACTTTGGGAGACTTGCTGGTGGTGGTGGTAGTCAGGTGTTACTGTTATAGCACAATTTGGTGGCCCGGTGGATGAATCACGTCTGTACCGGGGGTTGTCCCTGAGAGATGGCGAGAGAAGAGGGGGGGGGGGGGTAGAGCAAAAAAAAGAACTGATTGTTTGGCCAAAGAGGAAGTCTACTGGGATCCATTATTTATTTCGTTGTCTATTTTTGTTTCTTTCTCTTAAAGCGGAGTGTAGAGACAGATGCTGCATCCCAAATGGTACCCTATATTTTACATAGTGCACTAATTTTGACCAGAACCCACAGGGCAGAGAAAGAGAGGGAGAGCGAGAGAGAGAGAGCAATCAGGCCAAAAAGGAAGTCTACTGGGACCCATTCTTTATTTCTTTGTCTATTTATTTTTTTGTTTCTTTCTCTAAAAGCGGAGTGTAGAGACACATGCTACGTCCAAAATGGTACCCTATATTTTACATAGTGCACTACTTTTGACCAGAGCCCACAGAGAATAGGTTGCCATTTGGGGGACACACAGAGACAGGAGGTTGGATAGGAAATGACATACCTCTCAGTCAGGCTGAACTTCCTGTTGATCTGTGTCTGTTCCCACGGTAACGGTCGAGACGCAGCAGGATACGCCTGTGGAACACATCGGCCAAGTTATTCACAGGAGGACAGGGAGAGAAGCAGGAATGTCGCTTGCTCGCCCAAGGATCCGCTTTAAAGAATAATGCTRGTTGACACCAACGCTCAGTACCTACTTTAAAAAGTTATATAGGTGATGATAATGTGGAAAATGTAAGCTTCTGGAACAAAGAGGAGGAACTATTAGAACAATGGAACCCTTTTAGAACCTTTCAATGTGTAAAATATGAAACCTTTTTTACAAAACTCAACTTGGAGGACAGACGGCTAACTGAGTGATAAGAGATGAATAATAAAATGCACTACTCAGTTCCCATCTCAACGTCTGGAATCGGTTGATGAAACCCCTCTAGTGTGTGTGTGTCTTTATATCCTCTTGTATTGGCCAACCATCCTCCTCCCTTAGGGTGCTTTAGGCAAGGCCAAGCAAGCTTCAAGATATTACATCCTCATTCAGATCTGGACCCGTTAAACACTATTTGACATCTCCAGATACTGTATAAAACCTTGGCGTTGAACCAAAGGCCTTAATCTGAAATCAACCTTTGCGTGTCTGTGTGCACGTGTGTGTGAGTGTGTCTAGGTATTGTGTAACAGTAACCTATACTTGCCTCTGTTGGTGTGTAGCTCTGTGGTGGATACCCCTGGTGAAGAGCCTGGTTATCCTGGAGGAGAGCGGTGTTGACCGSGTGGAAGGCTGAACGAGGGGCCTCGATCTGGGTTTGGGGACGGGAGTAGGAGTGGGGCTGGGAATAGGCATAGGGTTGGGATTGACTGGCAAAGAGATCCTGAGCTGAACTGAGTGACTTTCTCTCCCTCTCACTTTGTCTCTCTTTCTCCATCTCACTATCTTGTTCCCTCTCTATCTCCCTTTCTCTCTCKATCTCCAGCTCTCTCAGTCTAGCCCTTTCCTCACTTTGTCTCTCTTCCTCCCTTTCCCCCTCAAGTGCCATCTCCCTCTCGCTGGCCCTCTCTTCTCTTTCCCTCTCCCTTACCATTTCCTCCCTCTCCAACAACCTCTCCCTCTCTGTCGCCCTCTCCTCCCTTTCCCTCTCCCTCTCTCTTGCTCTTTCCTCCCTTTCCATCTCCCTCTCTTTCTCTCTCTCCCTCTCCTTTTCTCTCTCCCTGTTCCCACTAACCGATTGTCTCCGGGCCTCCATGGTACTAATCAAAAGGGGACTTTCTCGCTCGAAACCACCCTGGTAGGAGTACCTCCTCTGGGCTTGTCCCTGTCCATAGCCCCCTCCTTGGTTCTCCAGCATCGACAGATGAGGCTGCCTCTCATGTCTATCTGGCCTCTGCCGTCGTCTCGTCAGACCTGGCAAATTTGACACCAATATACTCCTGCTTGTCTCCTCAAAGAACTTACAGCGGTCCGCGAAAGGTAGAATATCAGACTCCTCAGTGTGGGAAGAACAAGTGGTGGAAGAAGAAGAGGAGGCAGAGGATGCCCTCCCTCGTCCTGACACTCCCAAGGCCACTCCGACCCTCTCCCCCCGTCGGTCAGTGTCAATTTCTGGTTGGAGTTTATGTTCGGGTGTCCATCTCCATCGGCGGGACTTACCAGCTGGAGCTAGCTCCTCCACAACCTGGATACCCATACCCCAGCTGGGCAAGGTTGGGTCGGACCTCTGGCGTGCCCTGGATGAGTCTGTAGCTTGGTCTTGGTTCCCTGGTGGTTCAGGTTCTTCATCCCTGGGGGGTTGTAGAGCTGAAACTGGGGCTAGGGACGGCTGGTGGAGCTGGAGGGTGGAAGAAGAGGATAGTCTGTTCAGACCTCCAGGAGCTGGAGCTGAGAGGCTGATGTCGGAAGAGGTGTACACACATTGGGAGCTGCTCTCCTTGGCAGGCGGATCGACGTCCTCAGCCTCTTTCCTCTGGAGGTCKTGGATGTCCAGGTCTGGACCTTCTTCTTCCTCAACTGTCTCCCCGCTGTAGAGCAACCCTCCTGGGCCTTTACTCTTGGACAGCTGGGCCTTCTTGTGCTGGATCTCATTACGGAGGTTCGTGGCGAAGCGTTCGCTGCGACGGCGTGCCCGGGACGAACGGTGACTCCTGGGTTTCTTCATCAGCACCTCTCCTTCATTATCATCCCTTCTTCCTCCTCCTCCTCTATGACTTCCCTCCAGTAGGCTGTCTACACTGGCTGCAGCACTGAGAGGCCCAAAGTCGGTCTCCCATATCCGCTCAGAGCTCACCTCTCCCTGTGTACAATCTCCAGAGGGCTCCCCTGACCCTGGAACATTCACCGGCCTACCCCAGGGCTGTTGGACCTGGATGGGGGAGAGGAGATTACCAGCAGCCGCCACCACCTCCCTACTCTCCCAAACCACCACACTCACCTGTCCTGCCTCCCCAATTCCATCAATGTCCACCAATCCTGGGGTAGAGCATTGACTCCTTCCTTCCCACTCCCCCTGGCTCTGCTGGAGGAGGAGGAGGGAGGCGTCATGACTCCCTATATCCCCTCCTAGGTCCTCCCTGGGGGGGTTAAGGGGGGAGTGAGACCACTGGGAGCTGGAGGGGGAGACGGAGCTATGGTCCGAAGGGTCACTGGAAAACTCTAGATGACGTAGCTGCGATAAGAGTTTCTCAGGGACGCTTTGTCTGTAGAGACCTGATGAGCAGTGCTTTTTCTGGGGGAGGAGGTGGTTGGTTTCACCTGGGGGGTCTGGATCTATGGAGCTGTCTGGAGGTAGGGAGCTGGAGCCGGGGATGGAGGAAGAGGAGCTTCTCTCTAGGGCAGAGAGGTGGAGGGAGTCTGAGTGGATCTCCTGGATCTCTGAGTTCTTATTCAGAAGGGAATCTTTTTTTTTGGAGATGAGGGTGTAGTATTGCTCCAAAGAATCTCCTTTAAAATTCCCAACCCCAACCCTTTTCCCATTTCCCATGTCTCCCTCTGCCTTTGACGCCTTGCAAGGAGCGGGATAGCCATTCCAGCTGGGAATAACCGAAACACCAGGAACGTTCTGAGGATTGTCATCATCGTCCTCGGCATGGCAACGGAAGAGGTTGGGAATTCCGACGGGGGCAGAGATGCATCGTTGATCTTTGACATCTGTAATCCCCAAGCGACCTCTCGTGGCCCTAAAACTGTCCTTCCTGGTTGGGGGAAGGGGGGGAATTGAAACCTCCCTCTTCCCTCCTCCTCCACCCCTCTCCCCTCTCCCCTCCTCTTCAAAACAGTACGAAGATGGTCTCTCCTTCGCTTCCGGCTGCCTCATTCTTGGCCTGGTCAGTGACCTCGACTTTAGTAGTAGGGCTGAGGTACTGGTCTCATCATGGGCCTCGCCTGTCTCCGTCCCCACAGATGGTGCATTGCCACAGGCATAAACTCGGCAGGCGGGTCCCCCTGGCCCAAGGCTCCGGAGGATATTCTCCATAGAACAGGCCTCACCGGGCCTTAATGAGACAGTATAGTCTGACATATTAGAACTAGCTGAGAAAGAGCTATAGGCAGAGTCTCTTTTATTGTTGAAAATAGCAGGGTCCACTGGTGAATTGTGGTAATCATAGTCTCTCTTATTGTTGAAGATGGCCGGGTCCACRGGGGAATTATGGGAATCATAGTACACTTGGCTGCTCGGAGGGTCAAGGCTGTCCATGCTACCTAGGGAACTGCTTCTGTCTGTAGAGTAGTGTCTGGAGAGCTGGTTCCACTGGATAGACAGATCACTGTAAAGAGGTGAAGAGAGGGTGGGGGAGAGGTAGGGAGAGGGGAGGTCGGAGAGGAAAGGAGACAGAAATGAGTGATTTCTGATTTCTGTTAAGTAAATAGTATTATCATCAATACAAGTCATATTTTGGTCCTTTACCCGACATATACCAGTTGCTACATTATTTACATCTTAAGAAGTAGGCCTACTGAAGCTGAATCTCTTCTATAATTGCACTAGTCTAATTTTTTTTTATTTTTTTATTTATTTTTTTTATTTTTATTTTTACCGTTATTTTACCAGGTAAGTTGACTGAGAACACGTTCTCATTTGCAGCAACGACCTGGGGAATAGTTACAGGGGAGAGGAGGGGGATGAATGAGCCAATTGTAAACTTGGTAAAGTAAGAGAAGCATAGGATATACTACTTGATTTCATCTGCTTTACTGTATTCCTATTCATAGAGCTACCTCTGCCATGTGTTTCTGAAGGATTTGTGGGGAAGAAAAGAAAAAGGAGCAGAATGAACGATAGCTTCTTTAAGCAGTCAGGGATTACTGCTGCATCGTGGGTAGAGAGGGCGACAGGAAATTATGTCGTAACCAGAGGAAATGACATCCCCTCCCTCCCGAACGTTCCATCAAGGGACGATAAAGAACATGACAGGAATAACAACTCTATGGTGAATTAGAGTGGGCACACATACACTACACACATACACACACACAAACACAGCCGTACTGCAGGCAGGCAGGCAGGCACACACACACACAACCATAGTCATCAAGTTGGACTCGAGTCAGACTGTCAGCCTTTGTTTGAGGTCTTGATTAGCTATTTAAGGGGTTGTTTAACGTTTATGGAACTTCTGACGGTACATCCCAAAGGAAGTCACACACAGACAGATAGGGACAGACACATAGCACACACCACACAAACACACACACACACACACACACACACACACACACACACACAGACACGCGCGTTCTGTTTATTAACTGTCTTCCCCTCTTTGTCCATGTTCTGGAAGTTACATGCCATTGTCCTGTTATGCAGAGAGAATATGTCTCATCAGACATTGCATTGTCTGTGTGTGTGTGTATGTTTTGTGTATGTGGCCATAAAGGTGAGGACTGCATAATTGTGAGAATTGCAGCACAAAGCATTACAGCTTTATGTAAACTCAAGCCTATCTACACCATTCAAAACCATTAGTGTGTGTGATACATAACTACTGGACTATCTAAGCCCGTTAAAACTATTAGGGGTAATTGTAGTGAATTATCTTCTTATGGCTGGGTGCAGTATTGAGTAGCTTGGATGAATAAGGTGCCCAGAGGTGCCCAGAGTAAACTGCCTGCTACTCAGTCCCAGTTGCTAATATATGCATAATAGTATTATATTTGGATAGAAAACACTCTGCAGTTTCTAAAACTGTTTGAATAATGTCTGTGAGTATAAAGTGAGTATAACATAACTCATATGGCAGGCAAAAACCTGAGAAGAAATCCAACCAGGAAGTGGGAAATCTGAGGTTGGTTGTTTTTCAACTCATTCTCTATTGAAGATACAGTGGGATATTGGTCATGTTTCACTTCCTAAGGCTTCCACTAGATGTCAACAGTCTTTAGAACCTTGTTGGATGCTTCTTCTGTGAAGTGGGGCTGAATGAGAGGGGATTGAGTAAGGTATGAGTAAGCCATGAGCTGAACATGCGCTGACCATGCGCGTTCACGTGAGAGCGAGCTCTGTTCCATCGCATTTCTGAAGACAAAGGAATTCTCCGGTTGGAACATTATTGAAGATTTATGTTAAAGACATCATAAAGATTGATTCTATACATCGTTTGACATGTTTCTACGGATTGTAACGGAACTTTTTGGACTTTTCGTCCGTACTTTCCGCTGGATTTGCTGGCGCATCGTGAGTTTAGATTGTGTACTGATCGCGCGAACAAAACTGAGTTATTTGGACATTATCGAACAAAACAAACATTTATTGTGGAACTGGGATTCCTGGGAGTGCATTCTGATGAAGATCATCAAAGGTAAGTGAATGTTTATAATGTTATTTCTGACTTCTGTTGACTGCACAATATGGCGAATATCTTTTTGTCTTGTTTGGGCTCTGAGCGCCGTACTCAGATTATTGCATGGTTTGCTTTTTCGAAATCTGACACAGCAGTTGCATTAAGGAGAAGTGTATCTAAAGTTCCATGTATAACACTTGTATTTTAATCAACATTTATAATGAGTATTTCTGTAAATTGATGTGGCTCTCTGCAAAATCACCGGATGTTTTTGGAACTACTGAACATAACGCGCCAATGTATACTGAGATGTTTTTATATAAATATGAACTTTATCGAACAAAACATACATGTATTGTGTAACATGAAGTCCTATGAGTGTCATCTGATGAAGATCAAAGGTTAGTGATTAATTCTATCTCTATTTCTGATTTTTGTGACTCCTCTCTTTGGCTGGAAAAATGGCTGTGTTTTTCTGTGACTTGGCTCTGACCTAACATAATCGTTTGTGGTGCTTTCGCCGAAAAGCCTATTTGAAATCGGACACTGTGGTGGGATTAACAAGAAGTGTATCTTTAAAATGGTGTGAAATACTTGTATGCTTGAGGAATTTTAATTATGAGATTTCTGTTGTTTGAATTTGGCGCCCTGCACTTTCACTGGCTGTTGTCATATCGATCCTGTTAGCGGGATCTCAGCCAAAAGAAGTTAAATCATTAATAGTTATCAAAGGGGAACCACTGCGTGCATGTGTGTGTCTCTGTGTGTATACGCTACACAGCTAACTGTGGACATTCTGATGTACTGAACATATCAGGCAATCTATTTCTTGTTGTTACTGGCTAGAATCAGTAATGCACATAGGCACGCACACACATAAAGCATAGTTATATTACTATACTGAACAAAAATATAAACGCAACGTGGAAAAATATCTACGATTTTACTGAGTTACAGTTCATTTAAGGAAATCATTTAATTGAAATAAATTCATTAGGCTCTAATCTATGGATTTTGCATGATTGAGCAGGGAAGCAGCCATTGGTGGGCCTGGGAAGGCCATAGTTTTCCCCCACAAAAGGGCTTTAATTACAGACAGATATACTCCTCAGTTTCATCAGCTGTCCAGGTGGCTGGTCTCAGACGATCCCGCAGGTGGAGAAGCCAGATGTGAAGATCCTGGGCTGGCTTGGTTACACGACGTCTGCAGTTGTGAGGCCAGTGGGACGTAGTGCCAAATTCTCTAAAACGACGTTGAGTCCGGCTTATGGTAGAGAAATTAGCATTCAATTCTCTGGCAACAGCTCTGGTGGACATTCCTGCAGTCAGCATACCAATTGCAAGCTCCCTAAAAACTGTTGAATTGTGTTGTGTTACAAAACTGCTCATTTTAGAGTGACCTTGTATGGTTCCCAGCACAAGGTGCACCTGTGTAATGATCATGCTGTTTAAATCAGCTTCTTGATATGCCACACCTGTCAGGTAGATTGATTATTTTGACAAAAGAGAAATGCTCACCAACAGGGATGTAAAGAAATTTGTGCACAACATTTGAGAGAAAGAAGCTTTTTGTGAGTATGAAACATTTCTGGGATCTTTTATTTCAGCTCATGAAACCAAAACTTTACATGTTGCTTTATATTTTTGTTCAGTATATAGTATGTATAAGCTTTGGAAACGTTTCAATGTACTTATTAGTGTTGACTTTAATCAAATAAAATCTCCTTAAAACTATTTTCTCTCAACCAATTCATTGTGTTTTTTCTTAACTCTTATATAGATTTTTTTGTAGTTGTTGAAATCATTGGTGGTTTTCTCCTTCCTCACAGATTTAGGGTCAATCCAAAATTACACTATTTGCTCAGGCTAAAAGCAGTGCACAATGAGGGAATAGGGTACCATTTGGGAAGAGAGACTTATACCCTTTTTATACTATGGTACCCGACCCAAATTAAACTGTGCTGGCTCAAATATTATTCCCGCAACTTTGACTCGGCCCAGTTTGTCTCAGTAGTGTGAAAAGCCATTTTGATAGTTTGGGGGTCCCACCATTGAGTGATCAGCGAGTGAGGAATGCGTGAATCGATGCCTGTCTGAAAATGCCCCTGTTATCCAGAGTGATGCTATTGACTTTAGAACACGATGAGGTCACTAAGCTTCCTGATGATTGTTAGTCTTTGGAAACAGGTCACAGGTCAAAATACCCTTAGTCTGCTCTATGTGCATGCGAGTGAGTGTGTGTGATTGCTAGTCTTCAGAAACACGTCACAGGGACAAAATTCCCCTGGTCTGGTCTACCCAACAATACACTCCCACAAGACTGTGTACCGAGCCTCAAACACACACAGCTCAGATATGCACACACACACACACACACACACACACACACACACACACACACACACACACACACACACACAGGGGTTGGAAATTATTTGGGGAAATTATATTATTTTATAGTAACACAATTGCTCAGAGAAAGAGATTTTGTTTAACAAGTAATAATATTTTTTCTCAAAATGGTAGGGGTCAAAATGATTGACATCCCTAAAGATTCTTATAAATAAAGTAGTCAAAACTTTAGTATTTGGTCCCATATTCCTAGCATGCAATGACTATAATCAACCGTGTGACTACAAACTTGTTGGATGCATTTGCAGTTCGTTTTGGTTGTGTTTCAGATTATTTTGTGACCAATAGAAATMAACGGTAAATAATGTATTGTGTGAATTTGGAGTAACTTTTACTGTAAATAAGAGTATAATATGTTTCTAAGCACTTCTACATTGATGTGGATGCTACCATGATTACAGATAATCTTGAATGAATTGTGAATAATGATGAGTGAGAAAGTTACATCGGGTCAAAGATCATACCCCCAAGACATGCTAACCTCTCACCATTACCAATAAAAGGAGAGGTTAGCATTTCTTGGGGGTATGATGTTTGACCCTCTGTAACTTTCTAACTCACAATTATTCACGATTCATTCAGTATTATGATTATTAGTATTATGATTATGACACACACAAACGTGGCGTGTGCAAACATAGCTTGATAGAAGGTTGATACAAGATTCTCCGGGGGAATCGGATAGAATGGGACAGACTGCTCTAAACTCTAATTCACATATAAGCCAGGGTACTTAGTCGTCCCGTATCTTCCCAATATAAATTACAATTACCTGCTGTCTGCTGTGCCAGGGTAGTGTATAGGGCCCAGTGTGTTTGTGTGTATGTGTCTGTATATATGCATCTGTGTGTATGTTACCTGTTGTCTGCTGTAGAGTGCCAGGGTAGTGTGTAGGGCCCAGGATGGAGCTGCATGGCAGATGGGGGGGAAGGGGGGGTAGGAGGGGGGACAGGGGTAGAACTGTGGGGGGACTCCGTTGATGAAAGCTTGGCCAGGTGCCACGAGTGAGGCCTGATCACAGGTACACTGCGTCTGGAGAGAGAGCGGGAACACACACATACAGGTGAGGGATTGGCTCCCGAGTGGCGCAGCAGTCTAAGGCACTACATCTCAGTGTTTGAGGCGTCACTACAGACACCCTGGTTCAAATCCAGGCTGTATCACAACCGGCCATGATTGGGAGTACCATAGGGCGACGCACAATTGGCCCAGCGTCGTCCGGGTTTGGCCGGTTTAGGCTGTTATTGTAAATAAGAATTTGTTCTTAACTGACTTGCCTAGTTAAATAAAGGTTCATGAAAAAAAAGGGATAATGTAGGGGTAACAGTAGGGGTAACATGATTTGTCGGTACACCCAAAAGGAAGTCTGTGTACACCCAAAAGGAAGTACCATAAGCAGTGTATATATGCCAGGTAGGAGCCTAGAACAAACTTCGGTGAGTTCCCAGGAGACTCCTGTTCATGAGTGGCCCATTATTCTGAAGCTATTAATAATTTCGGAATAACGCACTGGGAATAACTCTGAAAAAGTTTTCCTCAGGGGAGAATTTCGACAGAGGAATTCTGGGAATATTGAGGAGGAAGGACCCTGATGGAGGAAGAATGAGGATCTGGCACAGTCGGAAGTCAGAACACTTTGGGAATGTTTCTGTTTATGATTTATGGCCATTCATTAAAGTAAACGGAATAGTTCCTAAAATTGCTCCTTTTGGATTTCTCTCAGGACGATTGTGTGTGTGTGTGTCCATGTGTGCACTTGTCAGAATGATTGTCTGTTCCCTGAAAATGTTCCTCTTGGTATAGTTCAGGAATTAGGGAGAGAGATTTTGGAAGTTCCCAAACGGAATAGAACAAACACTATTATCATTTATTCCAGGACTATGAATGGACCTAAGATTAGTTTTGCCCCAGGACTGTTAATGGAGCCCAGATTGGGCCTGGAATGATTGATGACTATGAAAACCAAGCTAAAATAAAAAACAAGAAGCGAATATAGAAAGGAAAATTAAATCTGTGTCTGGAAAAACCAGCCTATACAGTATTTAGAGATATACTGTACTTAGAATCTGATCCATTGAACTACACTAGGATATACACCAAGAAAAGTTATTTAGAAGTATACTGCCGAAGACAAAAATGTGAGATATTTGATATCCAAATATCTCTAATTTTTGTCTTCTGCAGTATACTTTGAGATAATCTACTGTACTCAGACATCTTTGTGAAACATGACATGATGAAACAGAGTTATTAAAAAATATATTGAAATGGAAGAAAATAACGTGAGATATAATGTAGTTCTACTGTCCTCAGACAGAATGTGTTCCACTGACCTAGTCCTCGTGTTACATTTGTCAAGCAGCCAGATATAAAGGAACAGTTAATCGCCCTCGACATCCCAAGCCACAGTTAACCTGATTAGCCAGTTAGCGACCGGAACCAATCAGTGTCGGACACCGTCAGACATTCAGGAAATCAAATAAACTTCACAAGACCGTCCTTAGTTCTATTTATAAACATAGTCTACAGAACAGTAGCTGAATGCTTTACTCTGACTGATGGATGGATCGCAAGATAAACCACGTTCCATGGTTTATGTATAGACATTATTTATGTTACTTTGACCCATAAAACATTGTGAATGTATGACTGCGTGAAACACTGATACAGGAACAACTGATAATACTATATGTGGTAGAAGAAACTAGAACAGCTGACTGATACTGACTCCTAAACTAGAATAAAGTTGAAGAGACTAGATTGAAGGGCATTTACTCTGAGTCACAATGACAGAGTAATGAAATGATATACACATTAAGACACACAAAAACAGAGATCAGACACACACCCAGTCACACTTTGAAGACGCCTACAAGTTCAAAGACACAAAGAGGAGTGAAGGTAGAACAGTACACACTGCACAGAAGGGAGAAGATGAATGGAAGGTAGGGGATAAAAAGAGAAAAGGAGAGGAACTAAAGGAGATGATAAGAGGAAACAAACAACCGATACTTTCTAACTGTTCCCGAGTCAGTCTATAACATACCAGAGTGGATCCACACGGAAGAGGCCCTAGTCACACCTGATCCTAGAACCGTGTCTACTGGGTCACAGTTAGGGTCAGGCCCAATGTTAGTTCAACCATAGACTGGTCTGAGAGCAGTCCTTATAAAGATGCCCAAAGATCTTCAATCCAACACAGACGACAATGGACTTAGCCCAAAGAAGGTGGTCCGGCTACTTACTACTGTTTATCAAGTCTTCAACATAACATTTCCACTGCGGTGTTCAAAAGGAGGCAATAAAAACTGTTGTGATAAGAAGTTCCCTTTAAATTCTCAATCCCTCCTTAATCCAGTTCTCTGGCCTTGCTAGGTGGGTTTGGTTCTGTCTCTAGGAGTAGTCCAACAGTCCTAGCCCTATTAAGAGAGTTAGGTTCTGTTTCTAGGAGTAGTTATATCCTTCGGAGCAGCCCTATAGTCCTCTAGTAATAGAACGAGACTGTGTTCAATGTCTTCTCTCTCTCTGTGGTCCATCTCAACTGACCTAGACTCCAAAAAACCAACCGACAAACCTCATCTACCCTCTTGTTCCCCTCTCTCCCTCCTTCTCACCGTCCCTCGCTTCAGTCACTTAGACCAAACATAGCTCTCTCTCTGCCTTTGTTTCCCCCATCCTCCCTCCCTCCCCCACTCCCATTCAATCCCTCTATCTCTCTCTAGGCAGAATACTGTGAGTGACTCGGGGGGAGAGGAAGAGAGAGAGAGAAACAGAAAGAGAGGCAGAGAGGAAGCTATGTTCGGAGCAGATAAAGACTGGGACGCTTTTAAAATAATACCCAGAGTTCCACAGTGTTATTGTTCCACACAGGGAAATACGCAGAGGTACTTCCTGTCTAGAAGAGAGAAAGAGGGGGGAGGGAGAGGGAGAAGAAGAGAGAGGAAGGGATGGGGATGGAGAGGGAGAGGGAGAGGGAGAGGGAGAGAGAGAGAGAGAGAGAGAGAGAGAGAGAGAGAGGAGGGGGAGAGACGGGGAAGAGGGGGAGAGACGGGGAAGAGGGCAGGAGTGGGAGGGAGAGAAAAAGGAAGACACCAGTTTTGGAACTGCAGAAGCAACGAGAGAGAACATTTCAGAGGGGCTCAAATGGAGAGAGAGATGGAAAGGGAGAAATATAGGGGCAAAAAGAGAGAAGGAAGAGAAGAAGAGATTAGTGTTATTGTGGCATCCAGCCAGACTGGTGTTTTCTTGCCCTTTGCTGAGTAGCGATAGTACAACACAGAGATGAGAAGACCTCAGCAGGGTATGTATAGGAGAGAGGGGAAAAGAGGGGGAGAGAAAGAAAGGAGAGAGCAGTGGGAGAAGTAGGCAGTCTGTAGATTCAAAATGAATCCATAGAACTCCTTGTGAGGCCTCCCGAGTGGCGCAGCAATCTAAGGCATTACATTGCGGGGCTTGAGGAATCACTACAGCCCAGGGTTCGATCCCAGGCTGTGTCACTGCCGGCCATGACCGGGAGACCCATGAGGCAGCACACAATTGGGCCAGCATCGTCCGGGTTAGGGGAGGGTTTGGCCGGCCGGGATTTCCTTGTCCCATCGCGCTCTAGTGACTCCTTGTGGCGGGCCGGGCGCCTGCAAGCTGACGTCGTTCACCAGATGTACAGTGTTTACTCCGACACATTGGTGCGGCTGGCTTCCGGGTAAGGGCAAACAGTGCGACTTGGCAGGATCGTATTTTGGAGGACGCACGGCTCTCGACCTTTGCCTCTCCTGGGTCTGTACAGGAGTTGCAGCAATGGGACAAGACTGTAACTACCAATTGGATACCACGAAATATGGAGATAAAAGGGATAAAGATCAAGAACTCCTCTGAAAATTCACTTTAACAACATCCAGAACAGTGGGAGAAGACAGACTCCGATCGAGAACTCGCACGCACACACACACACACGCACACACACACACACGCACACACACACACACAATATTAGTCCTGGGGTTGAAGAGGACCTGGGGTTGAAGAGGATTTCCACCGTCGCTGCAATCTTCAAGCGTGTCTGTGTGTGTGTTTAGATTTCTTACATAATGTGCTTTCTTCAGAAGGCAGAGGGTTAACTATAGTCACAACCTCAACACCCCTCTGTCTCAACCCTCCTCCCCCTCTCCCTGCTCTCACCCCTTCTACCCCCTCTCACTCTCTCCCCCCTCTACCTTTGTGTTCAGACTGCAATCATCGCATATTTGTTTGCTTTATGGGTCCTCAGTATGTGTGTTTCTCTATGTACCAGACTGCAATCAGCAGTTTGTTTACTTTGTGGTCCCCCATCACACACACCAGTTAATCAGTGCAGGGAGACTAAGGTCCATTCCAGGGGGATCTATCAGGAAGGGTGAAGTCCACAGAAGGACAATACCCTGTTTGTTACTGAGACTGTGTGTGTGTGTGTGTGTGTGTGTGTGTGTGTGTGTGTGTGTGTGTGTGTGGTGGTGTGTGGTGTGTGTGTGTGTGTGTGTGACAGTTGAAGTCGGAAGTTTACATACACTTAGGTTGGAGTCATTAAACTAGTTTTTCAACCACTCCACAAATTTCTTGTTAACAAACTATAGTTTTGGCAAGTTGGCTAGGACACCTACTTTGTGCATGACACAAGCATTTTTCCAAACAATTGTTTACAGACAGATTATTTCACTTATAATTCACTGTATCACAATTCCAGTGGATCTGAAGTTTACATACACTAAGTTGACTGTGCCTTTAAACAGCTTGGAAAATTCCATAAAATTATGTCATGGCTTTAGAAGCTTCTGATGGGTTAATTGACATAATTTGAGTCAATTGGAGGTGTACCTGTGGATGTATTTCAAGGCCTACCTTCAATAGTGCCTCGTTGCTTGACATCATGGGAAAATCAAAAGAAATCAGCCAAGACCTCAGAAAATAACAGTTGACCTCCACAAGTTTGGTTCATCCAATGACCACCAAGCATACTTCCAAGTTGTGGCAAAATGGCTTAGGACAACAAAGTCAAGGTATTGGAGTGGCCTTCACAAAGCTCTGACCTCAATCCCATAAAAAAATTGTGAGCAGAACTGAGTGTATGTAAACTTCTGACCCACTGGGAATGTGATGAAAGATAAAAGCTGAAATAAATCATTCTCTCTACTATTATTCTGACACTTCACATTCTTAAAATAAAGTGGTGATCCTAACTGACCTAAGACAGGTAATTTTTACTAGGATTAAATGTCAGGAATTGTGAAAACTGAGTTTAAATGTATTTGGCTAAGGTGTATGTAAACTTCCAACTTCAACTGTATGTATGTACGCCCCCCCCTTTCTCTCCTCTCCTCTCTCTCTCCTCTCTCTTATATCTCACTTACTTACTCTCAATATCTCTTTAAAAAGAAAGGAATGTAGTTGAAAATGCCAATGTGACAAACCCCCCCCCCCCCCCAAATTTGGAACCCTCTCCCTCATGGTTCTGAGTTAATTAAGCAATTAAGATCCCATCATGCTTAGGGTCACATTAGTGAAAGCAGGTGCTTCCACACAAGTGTGGTTCCTGAGATAATTAAGCTATTAACATCCCATCATGCTTAGGGTCATATATAAAAATGCCTAGTTGCCCATTATTTTGGCTACCATGGCTAGAAGAAGAGATCTCAGTGACTTTGAAAGAGGGGCCTAAAACGAGCATAGGGGGTTTAAAGTGTGTGTGTGTGTGTSTCTCAGTCACCAGATCTCAACCCAATTGGACACTGGGAGATTCTGGAGCAGTGACTGAGACTGCGTTTTCACTACCATCACGAGTGGCTTCCCCCTCTCTCCCTCCTACACCCAGGTTCTGTTATCTCAGGTCGTAAATTCTTGGAGGAGACTCTCTCCTCCTGGCCATGCAGAAAGAGACACATAGAGAGAACAAAGGAACTTCTTCTACATCACAGAACTTGAGAACTGAACAATATCCATGTTTTGGAGAATGTGTAAACGGTCGGTGGAGAAGCCAGCTACGACCCGGTCCGGTTTGTTTCATGTTTGTGACCTCATGAAAGACAATACAGCCACATTACCATAACTCTGTTTATACAGGAGGTTTGCGTCTAATTATTGTTTAAAATMAATGASTAAAGATGAAACTATTTGTGAAATTATGTAATGTAATTTTAAACCGTTAATGTGTGAGAATTGTATTCCCTTTAAAGTTTAACTAAGTCATTGACCCGCCCCCATGAGCACAGACATGATCTGGTTCATGGGACAGCCCTTTTCTACTGTTACGAATAAAACCACCACCTGAAGAAATCCTCTTCAGACCATGCGTACCTCGGTTAGCTGAGGGGGCGAAGGTTTGGGTAGAGACCACAAAAACCTCAGTGTCCACTAAAGTTACAATGGTTGTTGAATTCCTAACCATACCACGTGGAGCATTGTCTACACGGATGGAAATGGTTAAACTCTGAGACTATCGATCCCGATAAGAGCAAATCTTAGATACTAATTACTAGTCTGCAGGATTAGTATTAGCATTTCAATTAATATAATTATCAACTGTGTAGTGACTCTTTTGTAATTCCCGCCCTTCTCAGTCCACACCCACTTCCCTTTGTCCACCAAGCCGTCATATCGGCTTAGCCCACTAGGGAACTTCCCCTATCATTTCCTTGTAACCATATSTACTGTTTGTTTGTTTATGCATTTCTGCGATTATTTAGTTAGTAAATAAATGATTAAGACAATTGGTGTATGGATGATTCATAGTAAAGGCTGGGTTCGTGCAGATAACCAACAATTTACGACGTTTGGAATGAGACTAACGTGAGGTAAAGAATAATTCATTAATTAGAAGACTAATTGATCAGATATTAAAATATCTGAAGTTATATTAGGAAAATTATAACTTTGTAATCTGAAGATTTTCCTTGGTGCCCCAACTTCCTAGGTAATTAAATTTACATGATTAGTTTAATCACATAATAATAATTACAGAGAACTGATTTGATAAAATAACAGTCTTCACTTTAATGATGCCAAAGACACGACACTGTTCTGGAGGCTCGTGGAGGCCCAACACCCTATAAAGACACTTTATGTTGGTGTTTCCTGCCTGTATATCACCATTGTCACTCCAGAGAATAAAACATACGAGTCGTCTAGCCGGCTGCCATCACAGCACATTCTAGTGTTCCAGTGCTGGCACGGGTTCAAATCATGCCCACACCCTTCTACCATCTCTCTTCCTTACTTTCTTGTGTGTCCTCCCCATGTCTATCCAACAAACTCAAGAAAAATATARACTGAACAAAAATATAAATGCAACATGCAAAGTGTTGGTCCCATGTTTCATGAGCTGAAATAAAAAGATCCCTGAAATTATCCATACACACAAAAAGCATATTTCTCTCAAATTGGCTTACATCCCTGTTAGTCAGCATTTCTCCTTTGCCAAGATAATCCAGCCACCTGACAGGTGTGGCATATCAAGAAGCTGATTAAACAATATGATCATTACACAGCTGCACCTTGTGCTGCGGACAATAAAAGGCTGCTCTAAAATGTGCAGTTTTGTCACACAACACAATTAGATGTCTCAAGTTGAGGGAGCGTGCAATTGGCATGCTGACTACAGGAATGTCCACCAGACCTGTTGCCTGAGAATGTAATGTTTATTTCTATACCATAAGCCGCGTCGAGTATGGCCTGCATACTCAGACATGTCACCAATCTTAGAAATTGTTTCATGTTGCGTTTTATATTTTTGTTCAGTGTACATTTAAAAAACATGGAGGACCTTTTACCAGCCACAGACAGTGATCACACACACACACACACACACACACACACACACACACACACACACACACACACACACACACACACACACACACACACACACACACACACACACACACACACACACACACACACACACACACACACACACACACACACTCAGTGGTGCGATTATGTCCATCGTCATGTCTCACATTCTCACATGCAGTTGATCTGACAAGATCCTATCCCTCTTCCCACGAGACACACACATCTTGTAGGCATGTGTAGTAGTGTGTGTGTGTGTGTGGAGGTCATGTATCATTGGAATCCATGTTTAATGGGACAGCTAATAGAAGCCATGAGGACTCAGCTGCAATAATCACTATGGCAGGCCACACGCAGAGAGGACACACACAACAAAGAGAAACGCACAGAGATGAAAAGAGACGAAACACACACACACACACCACACAAAGACACAGACAAAGGCATAGAGACGAAACACTCACAGAGAGACACTAACAAACACAGAAACACAAATACTGAGACACACACACACACACAAAGACGATTTCTGTCTGCTCCGGTGAGCGCTGACAGGGCACATTTCAACTGTGGCAGAATCCTGCATTTAAAACACACACGCACACCCCCTGGGTCCGATTAGTGGTAGAGTAAGTTATTGTTTGTCCTCCTCTGGGAAATAGATTAAAGAAGAGAGGACATGTGTTGCGTTAGGGAACTGTGTTCCAAATGGCACCCTATTGCCTTTAAAGTGCACTACTTTTGACCAGGGCCCATAGGACTCTGGACAAAAGTAGTGGACTTTATAGGGAATAGGGTGCCATTTAAGACACATTCAGAGAGAGGAAGAAAGAACGGGGGGATGAGATGGGTTGAGTTAGAGAGAGAGGAAGAGGCATTAGGAATGGCAGGAATGCCCATTGTTTTGTCAGGAGAAGGAGGAAGGTAAGGGGGTTAGGGTATTGTTTTACCTGGTCCTTGGCACAGCAGGGGAGGTCTTGCCAATAGCCTTCGGGGAGGGGGGTGCGTGTGAAATCAACTCAAATCAAAATATTTGGTTTGATGTTACTTAAAACGTTGTTTMTTTTTTTTTACTCGCACAATTGTCCCCATCACTTCCATTGATGGTTAGCTAGCYGTGGCTAAAATGTGTAGTATCTGTTTATAGAAAACTGAACCTTAGATTACATTTGGATGTGTTAATGAAGGTCTCGAGTAACAAAATACGATATGTAAATATTTGAAAGAACATTCGTTTATGTTACTGTAGGCTATATGGACAAATGTAAAACCACTCAAAGCACAGAATTTCAAGTGTAAAATACATGTTATTATTGGAGTGCCTTTGTTACAGCTATGAAAAAAGCATGTGCTTTGAAACACAATAAAAGCTTATTTTTATAATGACAAAAAAATAAAAAAATACCCAAATCACAAGACAAACAGTCAAATAAGAAAAAATAAATTAAAGAAAAAAATATCTGTAGCCTAAACATCAGTATAAGCGCCAAGCATGCTTGTGAAGTGAAAATCAGCACAAAAACAATAATGGCATTATAACGAATTTAAGTGTCGATATGACAGCAGTCAAAAATAGTCTATTATTGTCAGTAATTGGACACATTATTTATGGCCTTGCTCGTGCTTACAGTATGGCGTGCGTCTTCACGTAACAGTTGGATCTCATTTAGCTGTTATCTCTTGTCCTAAAAGTCACCACAAATCTTTGTCACTTTCACTTGATTGCAACACTTCCCACAAACATGTCGCTCGCAGCTGAAACAGGTGTCATGGGTTCTGTTTCGAGTGCATCTGCCCACCTTGCAGTTTTTCCTCCCCGGGAGCCGTGCGCAATTTGGAACACGTAGCAACTTTGCTGGTGCCTTGGCCCTCATATGTCTCTCACGTAGCCCTGTGTGCCAGACTCATGATGAAGTCTCTAATGCTCATGGTGTTGTTCATGCACTGCTTGAACAACACGTGTGCGTTGTTAGCAGCCAAGTCAAACATTTTGTAGAGCACAGCACAAGGCCAGCGTGCTGTGTGCTGTCCTCCTTTCACCTAGTACAGCCATGTCATCTGATCCGAAACATTATCTGACACTCGCTCACCGCTGCCCAATATGGATCCTTTCCCAGATATGGAAAGCCGTTCAGCATGAATCAGAATTCTAATCATCAACTATATCCTAATCCATTTCTTCCCCGCCAACCGAGTCGTTTTCATTTAGATCTTGTAGCAACGCTATTGCAGCATGTGCATCCATTAGTCTTGGTCTTACCATTGTAAATTACACATGCTCTCACTTTGTAGC
>NC_036840.1:18064367-18168214 GCF_002910315.2 Salvelinus sp. IW2-2015 | reverse complement strand
CTACTCCCAAGGAGGCGTTAGAGTCCACTAATAACACTGCTTGGATTCAGTGGACTGATACATCGTTTTGAGATTATAATTAGAATAGATGAATACATTAGAATGGCCCGCCCTGTATTTCTTTCACAACTCACCCATTCTCCCCCATCACACTATACTTCATTTTTATATAATCTGTTATGTGTTGTGAAATTAGTTTTGGTATATTTAGGTTCAGTTTGAGTGCAATTATCTGGGTGATTTATCAACTGGGCACGCACATTCAATTCATGGAGAAGGAGCGGACCAGGCCGGGGCCAAACCATTCAAACAATGACATGCCCTACTAAAAACTGGTTCAAATCAAATCAAATCAAATCAAATTTTATTAGTCACATACACATGGTTAGCAGATGTTAATGCGAGTGGTAGCCGAAATGCTGTTTGCTTCTAGTTCCGACAATGCAGTAATAACCAACAAACTAATCGCTAACCTAACAAATTCCACAACTACACCTTATAACACACACAAGTGGTAGAAAGGGGATTAAAGAATTATGTACAGTAAAAAGAGTATATGAATGTCAGGTGTTACAGGAACGGCCATAGGCGGAGTAGATTGCAGTAGATGTATAGAGTACGGTATATACCATATGCAAATGAGTAGCCTGTAGGGTATGTAAACATAAAGTGGCATAGTTTAAACAGTGGCCTAGTTGGTACGATGTATACAGTAAGGAATGGCAAGATGCAGTACGATGATATAGGAGTACGATTATATACATATGAAGATGGGTAATGTCGGTATGTAAACATTAGGTAGGTTAAGGTGGCATTGTTTAAAGTGGCTAGTGGTACATCTTTTTACATTAATTTCCATCAATTCCCGATTTTTCAGGTGGCTGGAGTGACTCTCAAGTATTGTTGCAGCGCGGCCGCGTAAACAATGTCGAGCGAGACTTGTAATATTGAGTTCTGTGGCTGAGTCTAACTTATAGCAAGTCTTAGTATTCCTATAATGGAGTGAGAAGACAAGCGATTTATATCACAAAGTCATCTACACAGTCACATGCCTTTGCGTTCATGCAACAACCCCACCAGGACAATTTTACTCTCTGATCGCATCCCTCCCTAAACTACTGTGATAGATAGCTTGCAGAGTGCCCAGGCAGTGGCTTGGGTCTGTTGTTTCCATTGTTATTGGTATTCATTGTCTTTGGCACGGTCTCCTGATGTACACTTGCGGCCATGGATGAGATGTCTATCGTATGTCCTCTTTAGTGAGGCGAGCACAGGTATGAGGTCTTCAGGCCCCCGGTGGTGATGCGTTCTGCAGACCTCACTACCCTCTGGAGAGCCTTACGGTTGTGGGCGGAGCAGTTGCCGTACCAGGCGGTGATACAGCCCGACAGGATCGCTCTCGATTGTGCATCTGTAGAAGTTTGTGAGTGCTTTTGGTGACAAGCCCGAATTTCTTCAGCCTCCTGAGGTTGAAGAGGCGCTGCTGCCGCTTCTTCACGACGCGTCTGTGTGGTGGACCAATTCAGTTTGTCCAATGATGTGTACACCGAGGAACTTAAAACTTTCCAACCCTTCTCCACTACTGACCCGTCGATGTGGATAGGGGGGTGCTGCTCCTCCTCCTGTGTTCCTGAAGTCCACAATCATCTCCTTTGTTTTGTTGACGTTGGAGTGTGAGGTTTATTTCCTGACACCACACTCCGAGGGCCCTCACCTCCTCCCTGTACGCGTCTCGTCGTTGTTGGTAATCAAGCCTACCACTAGTATAGAGACTACACACACACCAAATCTTTTCGTTATGATTGATTCGTGGTCGTAGTCTATTCTGATTTCTCTCAGCGGCAGATCGTTGGTTGTGAACCGGGAGTACAGGAGAGTGAGTGTGGTCTTCAAGACAGCATCACAGACACATGTCGGTGCCCTCGGTGTGTTTGATCGTCTGATTCTTAAGGCGGAGGTCAGCGCAATACAGTGTTGTGCCTCATTTTTTCACCTTGTCTCATTTTGGGCGTGGAGATTACTTTGTCTTGTGAGGCTGCAAACATACCAGCGACTTCGACGGTTTTGTTTGTGTTATTGTTTATTGTGGTTTGTTGGCGACATCTACTATTAAAAGATTATGAGTTAACCGCACATGCACCCTGAGCCCTCTTCCTGTCATTTAGATCAGGCACGATCAGTACGCCAAAGTGTGCTGACCGACTGTCATTGGAGACATTCAACTGACGTTTTGTATAATTTAGATGATGTTAAACAAATCAAAATACGTTTCAAATAGCCACCCTTTGCCTTGATGACAGCTTTGCAAACTCTTGGCATTCTCTCAACTAGCTTAACCCGCAATGCTTTTCCATCAGCCTTGAAGGAGTTCACACATATGCTGAGCACCTGTTGGCTGCTTTTCCTTCACTCCGTGGTCCGACTCATGCCAAACCATCTCAATTTGTTTGAGGTTGGGGGATTGTGGAGGCCAGGTCATCTGATGCAGCACTCCATCACGCTCCTTCTTGGTAAAATAGCCCTTAAACAGCCTGGAGGTATGCTGGGTCATTGTCCTGTTGGAAAACAAATTATAGTCCCACTAAGACCAAACCAGATGGCATGTCGTATTGCTGCAGAGTGCTGTGGTAGCCATGCTGGTTCAGTGTGCTTGAATTCAAAATAAAAGACAGTGTCACCAGAAAACCACCCCTACATCACATACACCTAACACTCTTTTTCCATGCTTTACGGTGGAAAATACCATGAGATCATCCGTTCACCCACACCGCATCTCACAAAGACACGGTGGTTGGAACCAAAAATCTCCAAATTGGACTACAGCCCAATCGACAAATTTCCACCGGACTAATGTCCATTGCTCGTGTTTTTTGCCCAAGCAAGTCTCTTCTTATTATTGGTGTACTTAGTAGTGGATTCTTTTGCAGCAATTCAACCATGAAGACCTGATTCACACGGTCTCCTCTGAACAGTTGATGTTGAGATGTGTCTGTTACTTGAACTTCTGTGAAGCATTTATTTGGGCTGCAATTTCTGAGGCTGGTAACTCTAATGAACTTCTCCTCTGCAGCAGAGGTAACTCTGGGTCTTCCATTCCTGTGGCAGTCGTCATGAGAGCCAGTTTCATCATAGCGCTTGATGGTTTTTGCAACTGCACTCGAAGACACTTTCAAAGTTCTTGAAATGTTCCGTATTGACTGACATTCATGTGTTAAAGTAATGATGGACTGTCATTTCTCTCTGCTTATTTGAGCTCTTCTTGCTATAATATGGACTTGGTCTTTTACCAAATAGAACCATCTTCTGTATACCCCCCTACCTTGTCACAACACAACCGATTGGCTCAAACGCATTAAGGAAAGAAATTCCACAAATTAACTTTTATCAAGGCACAGCTGTTAACTGAAATGCGTTCCAGGTGACTGCCTCATGAAGCTGGTTGAGAGAATGCCAAGAGTGTGCAAAGCTGTCATCAAGGCAAAGGGTGACTGCTATTGAAGAATCTCAAATACAAAATATATTTTGATTTGTTGAACACCTTTTTGGTTACTACATAATTCCATATGTGTTGTTTTATAGGTTTGATGTACAATGTAGAAAATAGTTTAAAAAAAATAAAAACCCTGGAATGAGTAAGTGTGTTCAAACTTTTGACTGGTACTGTATATCTGACCATTTTATAAATGGTATAATTGCTTGATATGATAGCATTTTGCAAACCCACTCCCCCCGTCGCACCAAGATTAATGGTTTTGACCGTTAAAGTTTAGCTTCACTATACGCGCCACTGCTTTGATTGATGTAACATTAGCTAGAAACCACAAGTGTCTATCCAGATAATGAAAACACATCCGCTAAAGAAAATTCAAGGAACGTGCATGAGCAAAGTCATTGTAGACTATCATTTCATTACAATGCAGAAAAACACATCTTAGCTAGAGTTATCAATATTACCGGAGCTTCATCTTATTGTTTCTAACTATTTCTAAAGCGGATTCGCAGCCGTAATTTATGGAAGATGCCAAAACTTGAGATAACAATAGATGGCGAAGTCAAGATTGGTTTCCATCTGTCGTGAAGTTTTCACTAAATCAATGCTTATGACAAATCTAGCTCCAGAACCAGCCATAGCGCCAGCTGGCTAATGTTTTGAATAAAGTGTAGTGAACCCCCCCCCTGCAAAAACAGATAACATTAGTTTGCTAGATTAAGTTAGCAAGATAGGTAGATAAGATTAGCATGCTAGCTAGCTACATGGACAGTTGTCAGTGCTCTATTTGTTCCAAAGCTTAGCAGGGTACATGGGGGTAGGCATCGGTATGGTAGATTTGTTCTTACTGAAGTGTGGATGTGTTTAGAAACATTATATTCTTTTGTACAAWAAAAGTGATTCCAACAAGTTTGACGAGTCACAAGCTTGATTGAATCATTGCGTGCTAGGAATATGGGACCAAATACAAAACTTTTMACTTATTTKATAGACATAAGTCTGCACTTTAATCTCATACTCATTGTATCATTTCAAATCCAAAGTGCTGGAGTACAGAGCCAAAATATTTTTTTTGTAAATACAACAACAACAAAAAAAGACGAGCCAAGTTGGTTTAGCCACAGAAAAAAAAAGACATGAACATTCCCGCTAGCTGTGATTGACTGAAATAATGGATGGGCTGGACATGCCAAGAGATGACTTCGGATTGGTCTGCCATGTAGCATGCTTCTGTCTATGACATGAGCTGCTCAGTATGTGTAGATAATCCTTGCTACTGCAGCTTTTTTGAAAGATATAACATTAGCCATGGAGACTGCAGAAGTGTTACTACTGCTCTCAACAACATTGCTGCCCTGAATTTCGCAGGCACTATCAACAAAGATCACTGGGAAAATGTTGTGATTGACTACTTTGTGCACATGGTCAGTGTGAACTGGAGTGACTTGACACAATGGGCCAAACAAGCTGTTGTTACAAACAAAACTGAAACGACACAGCCGGATGTCTTACTTAGTGAAAGTGGTTCCAGTCTGCCATGAAGCGTTTATCCATGTAAACAGGTAAGAGTCTAGACACATTTTCAGAAAGTCATTTTCATTGCAAGTTAAAGTGTACTGTTAGCTAGCTAGCGAACGTTAGCTTGCTGGCTCGCTAGCTAACATTAAGTGTATGAGCTGTGTAGTAATGTCAAATCAAATCAAAGTTTATTTGTCACGTGCGCCGAATACAACAGGTGTAGACCTTACAGTGAAATGCTTACTTACAGGCTCTAACCAATAGTGCAAAAAATGTATTAGGTGAACAATAGGTAAGTAAAGAAATAAAAACAACAGTAAAAAGACAGTGAAAAATAACAGTAACGGGGCTATATACAGTAGCGAGGCTACATACAGACACCGGTTAGTCGGGCTGATTGAGGTAGTATGTACATGTAGATATGCTTAAAGCGACTATGCATATATGATGAACAGAGTAGTAGTAGCGTAAAAGAGGGGTTGGCGGGTGGTGGGTGGCGGGACAATGCAGATAGCCTGGTTAGCCAATGTGCGGGAGCACTGGTTGGTCGGCCCAATTGAGGTAGTATGTACATGAATGTATAGTTAAAGTGACTATGCATATATGATWAACAGAGTAGCAGCAGCGTAAAATAGGGGTGGCGGGGGGCACACAATGCAAATCGTCCAGGTAGCCATTTGATTACCTGTTCAGGAGTCTTATGGCTTGGGGGTAAAAACTGTTGAGAAGCCTTTTTGTCCTAGACTTTGCACTCCGGTACCGCTTGCCATGCGGTAGTAGAGAGAACAGTCTATGACTGTGGTGGCTGGGGTCTTTGACAATTTTTAGGGCCTTCCTCTGACACCGCCTGGTATAGAGGTCCTGAATGGGCCGTACGCAGTACCCTCTGTAGTGCCTTGTGGTCGGAGGCCGAGCAATTGCCATACCAGGCAGTGATGCAACCAGTCAGGATGCTCTCAATGTTGCAGCTCTAGAACCTTTTGAGGACCTCAGGACCCATGCCAAATCTTCACGACTCTAGGTGTTTTTGGACCATTCTAGTTTGTTGGTGATGTGGACACCAAGGAACTTGAAGCTCTCAACCTGCTCCACTACAGCCCCGTCGATGAGAATCGGGGCGTGCTCGCTCCTCCTTTTCCTGTAGTCCACAATCATCTCCTTAGTCATTCGTATCTCAGAAACCATTTGCATTGCTAGTTATAGCCTAATGTTAGCTAGCTAGCTAACATTGAACCTAGTTGGTTAGCTTTAGCTACCTGCAGATTCATACTACAGCATGCATGGTGGCTAGCTATGACAATCCGTTTGTACTGTATGGGTTAGTATTATGGTTCATTGTTTAGCAAGCCAGATGCATGTCTAAACAAAAGACTCCACTTRGCCAGATGATTGCATGAGGTGATAAACACCATCAAGGTGTTTATGGCCATCAATTGTATTTKATGAACATGTGAACATGTCAAGACAATAGTGCCCCATCCACTTAGCTCGATATGGCTGGGGGGTGAATATAGCATTTCTTTCACATGACCCATCAATTTAGACAACTGTGTCTGGGTAAGCATCATCTAATTATAAAATATTTTGATCGGGACACTTTCTATTTTTGATATTGCTACTATGCAAGTAACCATTTCACTGTACCGTTTACATGTGATGAATACATTTTGATTGTATTTGATATAGTGTGTGTTTACCAGAGACGGTAACATGAGGAACAACATGACCTGCACCAAAGTCACATTAGGATATACAGTACAGTGCATTCGTTAGGAACTCAGACCCCTAAACTTTTTCCTTATTATAGGCTTCTACTTTCACCACTTGTAGCCTTGACATTTTTGGTTATTTACTGCACTACCTTAATCACTCTATTTAGCGCATGAGCTCACTGGCCTCACATCAGAACCCTTAAAGATATGGATGGGGCTTACGCTTAAGAGGGTGTGAACGATGCTGAATATGTGTAGACAAAGAAGAGCTCTCCAGTAGGTGTATCAAAACAGCGGCCATTTTCTTAAAAGTGGGGTTACAAGTTTATCAACTTTCAAAGCAGTATTCCTTTCCCATTGTTCCTCAGTGCATGATATACCATTTTGTAGCTCTGTGTCTCTGCTTTTATGCAATGTAATAAACACCATTTCAAATGTTTCTACATAAGACCAAATCGAGGTGGTCGGTCACGTTTGTCAAAAAAACAAACACACAAAAAAAAAAGAGCATAGACT
This sequence comes from Salvelinus sp. IW2-2015, assembly GCF_002910315.2. Lineage (NCBI taxonomy): Eukaryota > Metazoa > Chordata > Actinopteri > Salmoniformes > Salmonidae > Salvelinus > Salvelinus sp. IW2-2015. The sequence continues at coordinate 18,160,978 of NC_036840.1, read as the reverse complement.
GGTCCATGCTGGTCAGTGCTGGTCAAGCTGGTCTGACCAGCATGGTCTAGCAGGTTATGCTGGTCAAGCTGGTCTGACCAAGCCCATCCTTTTTATATTTCCCAGCATGCTCTATTGTAGTTGATTCTTAAGAATATACCATTTACCATTATATATCATTTTGTAGCTCTGTGTCTCTGCTTTTATGCAATATCTTTTTTGTTTGTTGTGGTTTTGCATGTACATTGCTTGATTAATTCATATAATGCTAGTCAGAGATAGATAAATACAAATTCTAAACTAATATAATCTGTTAGTTGGACTTCTTGCACCCGTTACTGAATTWGTTTTTTCCAGTGTAAAGTTCCAGTTGTTGGATATCCCCACTCTGGCTGGATTCCAATAGGAATTTAGCAAGCCATTATAATGTGACTTGATACTGGTTTAGCTAGTAACCAGTATTCAAAACATAGCAAATGTTGGTCACCAGAAAAAAAAACATAGCGAAGGCTGGCTACCAGTGTCCAAAACACAGCAACGGTTGGTCACCAGCAAAAACACAGTGAAGCAGGGGGTTGGCGCGCGCACTCACACACAATCGGTAAGGGTGTGTTGGTGACTTTTTAGAGTCTTCCGGCTTTGCCAATGGTCACTAGCTGTAAATACATTGTTTTGTCTTCACATGATCCCATGGTAGTGTGTGTGTGTGGTCAGTTTCTCACAGTGAGCAGCAGTGGAGGGACATTCTTTACCCATCGCATCACTTCRTGTAACTCCCAATGTTTCCCTTCCTGACTTCCTGTTACTTAGACAGACCTACTATAGGAGGACACACGCACACCCATCCACCCACACAGTATCTGCTGCAATGTCCAAAACATGACCCCTACTGCCCTCCTTATGATAAAAGGACCACGCAGGCCAGAGAGACGATCCCTGCACAGAACCAAACCAAAGCAAGAGGTTCCCTGCACTAATCCAACCCAGTCGTTAGAATGGAATTGTCTGATTGGAATTAACTTATGGCTGATAGGATGAAGCATGAAAGTATAGGATTCCAAAACTAGTACAACAGACATGTTTTCTCTTTGACACACAAACAGACACACGCAAACACACACACACACACACATAACAATATGTATTACAGCTGGCCGGTACAAAGGCTTTGTCATAACAGGAAGAAGAATCCATCTGCATCCCAAACGACACCCTACACAGTACACTGCTTTTCACTAGAATCGGTTAAAAGTAGTGCATTAATAGGGTTCCATTTGGGATGCATCCTAAAGAGGTATTTCAAGGTCAGAATAACCTGAAAACATCCACAGTCATTGCCTTTGCGCTTGCACACACACACACACACATTCATCCAACAGCATTGAGGAGTATACCACATCAGTCACCGGCTTCATCAATAAGTGCATCGACGACATCGTCCCCACAGTGACCATACATACATTTCCCAACCAGAAGCCATGGATTACAGGCAACATCCGCACCGAGCTAAAGGCTAGAGCTGCCGTTTTCAAGGAGCAGGACACTAATCAAAAAATCCCGCTATGCCCTCAGACGAACCATCAAAAAGGGAAAAGCGACAATACAGGACTGAMATTGAATCCTACCACACCGGCTCTGACACTKGTAGGATGTGTCAGGGTTGAAAAATATTCCGGACTACAAAGGGAAACCCAGCCGCAAGCTACCCAGTGACGCAAGCCTACCAGATGAACTAAATGCCTTATATGTTCGCTTRGAGGCAAGCAACACTGAAGCATGCATGAGAGCACCAGCTGTTGTGATCACGCTCTCCGTAGCCGATGTGAGCAAGACCTTTTAAACAGGTCAACATTCACAAAGCCATGGGGCCAGAAGAATTACCAGGATGTGTACTCAGAGCATGCAAGGGCCAAATGGAAAGTGTCTTCACAGACATTTTCAACCTCTCCCTGACAGAGTCTGTAATACCTACATGTTTCAAGCAGACCACTATAGTCCCTGTGACCAAGAAAGCGAAGGTAACCTGCCAAATTTACTACCGCCACATAGCACTCAAGTTGGTAGCAATGACGTGCTTTGAAAGGCTGGTCATGGCTCACATCAACACCATCTTCATCCCGGACACCCTAGACCAGGCCTGGGCAAAGGCCGGCCCGGGGGCATATGCGGCCCGTGACCTGATTCAATACGGCCCGCGGAATCATGCTCAGATCAAAGAATTTGCAATAGTAAAGTTTTGAAAAAAGGAATTTGTTATTCAAATTAAAATGCCCAATGAATACTCGCCTTTGTGTAATGATTTAACTCCCACCGCTTGTGGGACATCTATTTTGAAGACACGTATAAATAACAACTGAACGAGGACAGACAGTGACTGACACACACGTCARAGTTACAAAAAGTAGCTAGCAAGAAATTGTGCAAAAATTWGTTTTTCAAATATTTCAAAGAAATGGAAAGTCGACACTGAATGTAGGCTGTTCCAGCAAGAGTAGACATCGAAATCTGTATTTATTGAGGTATCATGGAAAGCTGTGTGCTTAGTGTGCAAAGAGAACATTGCTGTCTTGAAAGAATACAACTTGTCCCTACACCTCCAGACGGAGCATGCAGAGAAATATAGGAATATGTCTTCTGAGCAGAGGGCAAGTGCATTGAAAGAGTTGGTTTCTCAGTTGCAAAAGCAGCAAGGACTTTTCACAAAACTGCAGTCAGCAAACAACAGAATTGCGAGAGCTAGTTATGTACTGTCCAACAAAATTGCTAAACATAGCAAGCCATTCGCTGAGGGTGAATTCATTAAAGAATGTTTAATTGACTCTGCTGCAATATTTTGCCCTGACAAGAAATAGCTGTTTGAAAATGTTTCCCTGTCAAGACGAACAGTGACACAGAGATAATATGGAACAACAGTTGAAAGACAAGGTAAAGGATTTGACCTATTTCTCATTGGCCCTGGATGAGAGCAGTGATGCATGTGACACGACGCAGTTGTTGATATTCTTACGAAGCATAACACCAGACTTTGAAATTACAGAGGAGCTTGCTTCAYTGCAGTCAATGAAGAGCACAACCACAGGGAAAGATTTATTAGAGGAGGTTAGTGTGTGGCAAAGCCTGGAATGAGTTTTGAAAAGTTATCCAGTGTGCCCACTGATGGTGCCCAAACTTGACAGGAAAAAATGTTTGCCTTTTGAAAAGGATACAATATCAAGTAGCTGAGCTGAACCCAGATCAGACAATTATTTTCCTGCATTGCACTAGTAATCAGGAGGTGCTCTGTAAATGTGTTCTGAAAATGAGCCGTGTTGTGGATACAGTCACACTAAAGTGGTAAACTTCATAAGAGCAAAATCTTAAACCACAGGCGGTTCGTCTCACTGTTGGAAGAGTCAGAGTTGGGTCATGCAGATCTCCCCTACCACACATCAGAAGTACAGCCTTGTCAAAGCCTTCAAGGGAAAATTACTCCTCCTGACCCGTCAAGTAGAAGCCAACAATCTCACAGACCTTCCGACACTACTAGTCTGTTCAATATCAGATGACCAGCGGGAGAAGTATACATCGCTGCTGTGTACTTTGAACGGTGAGTTTTCTCGTCATTTTGAGGATTTCAAAGTGTTGGAAAATAACAATGTTGGTTTCCATTCCTTTCACCTTCAATGTGGATAACGCTCTCACTGACCTGCAACTTCAGCTTATCGATCTTCAGTCTGATGCAATGGTTGGATAACTATTCAAAACAATGTCACTGACGAGGTTCTATGCATCTCTCGATGAACAAAACTGTCCAAAGACTAGGAGTCATGCTCAGAAGATGTTTGTACTGTTTGGGTCAACCTATGTATGTGAACAGACATTTCCAGTGATGAAATATAATAAGTCAAGGCACAGATTATCTCTTACTGACTTACTGACCTATCAGCAACCCTGCACATAGCGACATCAGAAACTATACCTGACTTCACTGCTCTAGTCAATGCCCAGAGACTTCACTCCTRACACTTTTCCCTCCATGTAGTTCATTGCATGTTTATTAATGAAAATACCTACCAAAAGATTAAGATGGATGTGGTTTATTTCTGTGCATGTTAAATAAGTAGCATATCTGTACGTGATTTACAGTAGATACACTACCGTTCAAAAGTTTGGGGTCACTTAGAAATGTCCTTGTTTTCCATGAAAACATACATGAAATGAGTTGCAAAATGAATCGGAAATATAGTCAAGACATTGACAAGATTATAAATAATGATTTTTAATTGAATAATAATTGCATCCTTCAAACATTGCCTTTGTCAAAGAATCATTCATTTGTAGCAATTATCATTCTTGCAGACCTTTGGTGTTCTAGTTGCAAATTAATTGAGGTAATCTGGAGAGATTTCACCCCATGCTTCCTGAAGCACCTCCCACAAGTTGGATTGGCTTGATGGGCACTTCTTATGTTCCATACGGTCAAGCTGCTCCAACAACAGCTCAATAGGGTTGAGATCCGGTGAGTGTGCTGTCCACTCCAGCTGACTGCTTATTCCCTAAATAGTTATTGCATAGTTTGGAGTTGTGCTTTGGGTCATTGTTCTGTTGTAGGAGGAAATTGGCTCCAATTAAGCYCCGTCCACAGGGCATGGTATGGAATGACAAAATGGAGTGATAGCCTTCCTTCTTCAAGATTCCTTTTACCCAGAAGAAATCTCCCACTTCACCACCACCAAAGCATCACATTGCCTCCACCATGCATGATAGATGGCGTCAAGCACTCCTCCAGCATCTTTTCATTTTTTTCTGCGTCTCACGAATGTTCTTCTTTGTGATCCGAACACCTCAAACTTAGATTCGTCTGTCCATAACACTTTTCCCAATCTCCCTCTGTCCAGTGTCTGTGTTATTTTGCCCATCTTAATCTTTTATTGGCCAGTCTGAGATATGGCTTTTTCTTTGCAACTCTGCCCAGCATCCCGGAGACGCCTCTTCACTGTTGACGTTGAGACCTCTGTTTTGTGGGTACTATTTAATGAYGCTACCAGTTGAGGACTTGTGAGGCGTCTGTTTCTCTAACTAGACATTCTAATGTACTTGTCCTCTTGCTCAGTTGTGCACCGGGGTCTCCCACTTTCTATTCCACTTTCTATTCTGGTTAGAGCCTGTTTGCACTGTTCTGTGAAGGGAGTAGTGCACTGCGTCTTCAGTTTCTTGGCAATTTCTAGCATGGAATAGCCTTCATTTCACAGAACAAGAATAGACTGACGAGTTTCAGAAGAAAGTMTCTGGCCATTTTGAGCCTGTAATCGAACCCACAAATGCTGATGCTCCAGATACCCAACTAGTCTAAAGAAGGCCATTTTATTTGCTTCTATAAATCAGCACAACAGTTTTCAGCTGTGCTAACATGATTGCAAAAGGGTTTTTGAATGATCAATTAGCCTTTTAAAATGATAAACTTGGATTAGCTAACACAACGTGCCATTGGAACACAGGAGGGATGGTTGCTGATAATGGGCCTCTGTACGCCTACGTAGATATTCCATWAAAAAATGAGCCGTTTCCAGCTACAATAGTAATTCACAACATTAACAATGTCTACACTGTATTTCTGATCAATTTGATGTTATTTTAAATGGKATYCTTTTCTTTCAAAAACAAAGACATTTCTAAGTGACCCCAAACTTTTGAACGGTAGTGTATATTAACACTTAGATGTCTTTGTCTGTCATCTCACTGTTGAAACAACTTGATCTGTCTGACGAATAGTTTGACAGAAYGTCTCTGGTTGTGTAAGTCTCTGGTTGTCCACCAGAGGTCACAATGTCCTTTGTAGTTGAAGTAGTAGGCTTTCTTTATCGCTGAGTGTTCGTTTGACTGGAACCTACAGATGTACACACGCGGTGTTGAGAGGGAAATGTTATTCTTTTCRCATCTTCAGTCGAGTTTCCTAGACTACGTTTCATGCAGAGCTGCAGAAGGGACATGTATTAGTCTAGTCTTCTTCTCTGTTGATTTTCAGAGGGTCTTACCATTTCYTAACATTCAGCTCAAGCTGTCAGTCACGCTGGTCTGTATTTAAATTGCAACCATTTCAATGTGTAGCCACCGCTCCACGCTTTCTGGTCAGGTACAGTCTAACCATTTGTGACGTCCGGCTCAACACTGTCCGCCTGCTTGGTCTCAATGGTTGATTATTCAGGGTTCAGCTCCCGACCATTTTACACGCCAGTAGCAGCCATGCAATGTACTGGTTTMTATTTAAATTGCATTAGCAGTCTGTTTTATGCACTCGCCTTGGGCCTTGGAGGGCAGTTTCATCACGTTGCCTCAGTGTCTGTGTTCATATGGCATGGTTACTGACTTGGTAAATGTTTATAAAAAATWWAAAWAAAAGTAATTTAGAAGGCTAAAATCACATTTCATCTTCACACAAATCGTTTCATATTTAATCATATAAGTTCTACAATTTGTATATGTAAATCTGATAACTGGGACGTATACATTTGTAGAGTTACAGTTATTTAGTTATACCATCCTTAAAAACCTCTTAAGGATCCACCCTTTTTTTTCCAATTTTCACCTAAAATGACATACCCAAATCTAACTGCCTGTAGCTCAGGACTTGAAGCAACGATATGTATATTCTTGATACCATTTGAAAGGAAACACTGAAGTGGAAATGTGAAATGAATGTAGGAGAATATAAAACATTAGATCTGGTAAAAGATAATACAAAGAAATAAAATCATGCATTTTTTGTACCATCATCTTTGAAATGCAAGAGAAAGGCAATGCTAAATTATTCTAGCCCAGGCGCAATTTAGACTTTGGCCACTAGATAACAGCAGTGTATGTGCAAAGTTTTAGACTGAACCAATGAACTACTGCATGTCTATTCAAAATGTTGTATCAAGTCTGTCGAAATGTGCCTAATTGGTTTATTCATACATTTAAGTTCATAATTGTGCACTCTCCTCAAACAATATCATGGTATTCTTAACTGGACAGTGCAGTTAGATTAACAAGAATTTAAGCTTTCTGCCCATATCAGATATGTCCTGGGATTTTTTTGTTTTGTTTCTTACAACCTCATGCTAATCACATTAGCTCAACCGTCCCGAGGACGGTACACCAATTCTGTAGAGGTTGTAATGATATCACAAAACAAACTTTTAACAGGATTTATTATTTGGATCCCCACCAACCATTCCATTTGAAAACTAATGTTCAAATGCCCAATCTTTTGATGTTTGAAGTTTTGGCAAGATTCTCTCTCTACACACAAAGGATTTTTCGCAGTGCATGAGAGAAAGTTTACGACCGGTCGTTAAAGTCACAGAACCGGCCCCACTCCCCCTCTTCCTCTCTGGTGCGAGAGAGGGTGGGCTCTCTTCTCACCCAGGAGCAAGAGTCATGACAGTCCCTCTAGTGGTTTCAGTCTTGTAATTATCCTGCAAGTTGCACACTACCACAAGAATGGCCAGGGGAGGTCCTGGTTGGTGATCGTCATTGCGGTCCCGTCGTCTGGTCGTCCAGGCTGGTAGATCTGGGCAAAATAATTATATTTTGTCCCAAATGAACAGAGTTGTGGCACTAACTGATGGTTGTATGGGGAACTTGTTTATGGCTCTATCACTTCTTAAGTGTCAAAGAAAATGAAATGAAGCTTCCGGGTTGGAGGCGCGCTGTGTTAAGAAGCAATGCGGCTTGGTTGGGTTGTGTTTCGGAGGACACATGGCTTTCGACCTTCGTCTCTCCCGAGCCCTTACGGGAGTTGTAGCGATGAGACAAGATAATAATTACTAGCAATTGGATACCACGAAAATTGGGGAGAAAAGGGGGTAAAATAAATTTTAAAAAATGAAACGAACAGGAATAAAGGCATAAACAAAAGACATACAAAATATAGTTATCAAACATTAATCATCTAATGGGACTGTATTCCATATACGTCCACGGTCTTGCCAGAATGACCCTATCATGGCATTGTGTCCAATGTCATATCTAGAGTGTTCCAAATTTGCGGTGGGTTGCTTAGGACACTATCCTAAGTTGATAACTACATGATAAGTCTACAGCTGCAAGGCACCAGCTTCAGACAGTCTACAATAATGACATATGGACATCTGTGGTGAAACTGGTGAGTACTGTAGCTGTAGAGTCAAAGGCCTAAGGGTAACTTTATTACCTAAGGGTAACTTTGTTCAACTTTACTAAGGATGGTATTTTGCTCGGACCCTTAAGTGATCCTAGCATAAATCCTCATTAAATGTTTTGTTGTACGTGTGTGTTTAGGCTTACATAAGCACACATGTCAAGGGAAAGAAAACCAAGTATCCTGGTAGGTTGCAACCTGTTCCGAATGAGTCGGACTTCATCAGATCATTTTCATGTCAATGCCTAGAGGTCAGTAAGAATTTATGTCAATCTCAAGACATATGTTAAGGGGATCTGTAGTAGTTTTACTAGAAGTCACCGTGTCTCACACCATTGTAGTGGCAATAGGTATGACGGAGTCTATTTCATAGCTATGTTATCTACGGAGGAGCTAACCTCACAACGGAAGTACTCTATATGCACTGAACCAGTCATATGTGGCGTGATCATGGTTCATGACTTCTAATAACTTTCCTCCTGAATGGAAGGTTCTATTTATTAGTGGCACGTGTGTTAACCATGAGAAAAGTGTTCTGGAGATTCCCGTACATGTGTTGCAATTTGAGTGACTACTAACTCCTCTGTCACTGTTAACAAGTCAACTTGCGATTGATAGGTCTCTAACCTTCTTACTGATCGTGGCTGGACTGACTGTGCTGGCAAGGGTACTGGTACTCAAGAAGACCAGTTATACTACCGAGTTATTCTTAAATGTTATCCTACTGGAACACATGATTAGAGCATTTTACTAGTTGCATACTAGTTGAAATGATTAATGATTATTGTTACCATTTGTTTTGGAGGTGGAAAGTCCACTGGACTTCTTTTCTGACCAATGTGGTACACCTCAGTTATATCTTAGATATGTTCTAAGGTTATCTCTGTCGAGGGGCCTGTCCGCTCCTCTCTGTTCTCATGAGGAAGTTTACAACTAGATTTGTTCCTGCTCTGGCGGCCTCGTACAATGTTGCACGTAGTCTCAACCCCCCCACCGGGCTCGACGAGGCTCATCATGGGTCTGGGCTAGTATCCCCCCCCCCCTGTGTCTCAGGATCCCCCCCACCAGCGGTTGGTGTTGGTATCTGAGGCACAAATGAAAAGATCAGACCCTATGTACGAGTTGTCAGCAGCCGCGTTATTAGATTGGTTGTAACCTTTCAACCAAATCTCCTGGTGTTCGTGCTTCAAAATGCTCAGTGGCTGTCGAGGCCTGTCATCCACCACAGCGTCCACGTGTGGCAACCATTCCAGTACCTGCAAACTGAGACGAGATATCTGTCTGTGATATCGCACAGTGTTTCACCAGTGGGAGTCATCGGATCAGTTGCGGGACTGACAGCATTAGTGTCATTGTAAGGGGTTTCAGGCCCCCTTAAAGCGGAAAATGTATAATTGGAAGCAGATTACACTCGGCACATCGATGCTTTTATTGCCAAGACGGCAACATGTGCTTGCGGAAGTGTCCGAAGGACAAGAGAAGCTCATCTCAACTACAGTATTGCACAACTCCAAGGAGGAGGGAAGTTGCTCATTCACAGAGACTGCTGGCTCTGCTCGAAATCATGAAAATAAGGGTAAATCAGGTTTGCTGATGGAATGTGTCGAGATAGCGTAATATCTTCTTGGGTCGGATTCTGCACCAAGAGGTTTCAAAAGTATTTTTCTCAAGGGGTGCTGTCAACAGATACCCCTCGTGGATGACTGCATTGCAGCTAGCATTAGGAGAAGACAGTGTGGTTAGTGGAGACGGCAATGTGACCACACGTGATTGGTTTTCCAATCCATCAGTGGGAGTAAACAATCCATCAAGTCTGCTCCGAGTAGCAGATGTTCAGTTTCGAGGCTGGTAAAATACACAGGGTGAACAAGCGAATACATCCTGGAAGTGTAGTTTCAGCATGAGTCTCAATGTGATAGGCGAGGTAGTCTGAGTGAAACCTCAAAGTGCAGTGGCGCATCGTTCACTTTTTATCCAATGTTTAGTTGGCTTCAAAGCCCTTTTGAGATCATTGAACAACATTTGAGAGATGAGCGATATTGTCGAGCCCGAATCAATTAGCGCATGACATGTTAAGCAGTCCTCCAGGACTGTTTCCAGGTATGGTCTCTGAGTTGCGTGTAGTGGACATATTCCCCACAAAGTGAAGTGGTTGTTCGCAATGACGTGATGTGTCATTTCTGTTCGTGGTGAAAGCAGATCGACTTATCGTGTTTTGCGTGGACTTGGCTTTTGCGAAGCTTTTGACCTTTTTCTTCGCAACCTTTGTATCAGAGTCTATAGACAAAGCCTGTGGGCTTGTTTCTTGATCGAGCGGGCCCTAGATAGGGTCTTGAGTTAGAGCGGGAATAATTTGAATGTTAACGTCCTTGTTAAGTGTGATAATTCCGGCAGACCTGTTGTCCGGCAGTTCCACGTCTCATCCTAGTGAATTATCTTTTTCCCTTTTCTCGCTTTAATTCTCCATGTAGTAGAACTTCTAGAGAACATTGGTCTACATTTCTATCATCCTTGAACCCTTTGTTAACCTTGTGCTCTGACACTTTGTGTGGGTTGGGTGCAGGAACGTAGCGATCAGGTCGATTGTAGCTGTAGTCGTTTCGATGGCAGTTATTTCTGCGGTGGGTATTGGTATTGTTCTTTCGTGGTAGAAACAATTGTTGTGCGCAATCTCGCTACGCTCAAATACCTAACAATGCACCCTCTAACTGGAGTGAGTGCTCCTGGTCAAACTACAAAACCGAGATGTCAGGGTTCTTAGCGTTGCATGCTGTTGATGCCTCAAAAGCTGTGCTTGCAAGCTCTCTGAGTTGTAAGATAGGCAAGCCAACATGGGCTGTAGGGCCCAAGTAGGTAATGAAAGTGGGATACATGTTCGACATAAAACATTTGTTTGAATGGTAACAGCTCTTCCATTCCTGTTTCAGTGAGTAGGCCAAAGTAAGGGCCAAGAGGAGAAGCCAATCTTTGGCTTTGTTTGTGGAGAGGTGCCATATGCCATCCCACTGCTGGCTTGCTTCTGAAGATAAGCAGGGTTGGTCCGTGGATGGGAAATGAGATGCTGCTGGAAGTGGTGTTGGAGGGTGCCGTCTTTCGGATGGTACGTGAAACAGGTGTCCTGACTCTGTGGTCACTAAAGATCCCATGGCATTCCCAATCTGGCCCTCATACCATCATGGTCACCTAATCATCCACAGCTTACAATTGGCTCATTCATCCTCCTCCTCTCCCCTGTAACTATTCCCCAGGTCGTTGCTGTAAATGAGAATGTGTTCCCAGTCAACTTACCTGGTAAAATAAGGGTTACAAAAATTATACTCTGTACTGAATGGACAAGGGGAGAAGACTGAGGGACACATGAGGGAGGCAAAGTCTGAAAACATATTTCGTCTTCACTCCTTTGAGTACTGAGCTCAGGTTGCTTGGTTGGGTAGACACGCTGTAGCGCGTGACCGTTCTGCAATTCCGTTCTGGTACCTAAGGGTGGTATTCATCTGTATAACAGAGTCCACTTGGGTGCTTTAGAGTACTGATTTTAGACACGTGAGTGTCACACTTGTTCCGTTCGGCCTCATACTTATCTGTCATGGTTTGCAGGTAGAGGTCTTGAGTACGACGCGAGAGATTCAGTGATGAGATTTCCTCTGCCTGCTTAGAAATCAATATTTCCATCTTCATCACCTGAGTTCTCATCATTCATTTGGTCAGCAACTTCAATGAGTTCTGCTGATTTGTCATCCAACTTAGTCATTGTGTTCATTAACTGATCGTCTTTGGTCCAGCATTACGACTAGAACATTATTGCTTTGAGTAACATTCATCAAAACTGCATGCACGTTATCAAGTTGCGCACTCCTGTTTGTAGATAACTCGACAGATTTATCTAGTTTGGAGTGGACTACATCATATTTCGTTTGGCTAAATCGAGTTGTTCTTGTAAAAAACTATTTTGTTGAAGAGTTTGTGCTTGTTCATCGTCAAAAGTTCTTGTAATTACTTTTAATTGTTCCGTCTTCAAAGGCAGTTCCTCGGCTAACAGAATCTTTTCATTTTCTGCTTTTGTCATTAGTTGCTCAGTTCTCTTCACCTGTCCCTTTATATCAGGCATTTCTTGCACGTGCTGCTGAGGACTGCGGTACTGGACTGATGCCAATCTCTGATGGCAATACATCAGGGCTAAACTGGAGAGAATCTTTATCAGAATTCTCACTTCAGAGTAATATAGGATCCCCTTCAGCAAGGGAAAGGTTTTACTAATATCGTCTCACATTAAAACCCTTTATTTTCCGCAATGTTTTACCGGAACACGCGGAAACATGGAGAAGTACACCTTGATCTACTCTCGCAACCGAAACGCGAGAGATGAATAGATAATTATTCGCTTGGTCAAGATAACATCTACTCAAATTTCTCTAATTGGCCAGCCCATATGTCTGGCTCAAGGAATTAATAATGACCGAGTCTACTCGCTGCTGAAATGCGGGAGACAGAAATAGTACTACGTTTGGCCCAACGCTCTATTTATCAAATTTCTATAATTGTCTGGATCGTGCCCTAGCAAAATACATTTAATAACTAACCCTACCCACTGACTATGTCAGAGAAACAACACAGACGCAACCTTCAGATCTTGTTCAAATGGCAACACACATACCTCAACAATTCCTACCTACAGCCCTAATGGTGTATACTGAAATCTGGGTGTATAATTTAATTTCATATAGGCTGAATGCACATGAAGGCCTCATTCCATCTTAGATTCATCGTGATTCCACATTTGGATTTGAAAACTAATGTTCCAATACCCAATCCTCTGATGTTTGAAGTTTTGGCAAGATTCTCTCTCTACACACAAAGGAATTTTGACTTCTCCATACTGCAGTGCACAAGAGAGAAAGTTTACGACGAGTCATTAAAGTCATAGAACCGGCCCTCACTCCTCCTCTTCCTCTGGTGGGAGAGGGGGGGGGCTATTTTTGATCCTCACCCAGGAGCGATGACACAAGACTGCTAAATAGCTAATCAAATGGCTATCCGAACTACCTGCATTGACCATTATTTGCACTGACTCTATGCACACTCACTGGTCTCTACCCACACACACACACACACACACACACTACATACTTACACCGACACCCCAACACACACACCACTGCTAGTCACTCTACCCCTACCAATATGTACAGCTACCTCAGTTACCTCGTACCCCTGAAAATCGACTCGGTACTGGTCGCACTTTTGAGCCCTGGGTATAAGCCCTGAACAAAAATATAAACGCAACATGTAAAGTGTTGGTTCCATGTTTCATGAGCTAAAATAAAAGACCCCAGAAATGTTCCATATGGACAAAAAGCTTCTTTCTCTCACATTTTGTGCACAATTTTGTTTACATCCCTGTTAGTGAGCACTTCTCCTTTGCCATCCACATGACAGGTGTGGCATATCAAGAAGCTGATTAAACAGCATGATCATTACACAGGTACACCTTGTGCCAGGGACAAAAAAAGGCCACTCTAAAATGAGCAGTTTTGTCACAACACAATGCCACAGATGTCTCAAGTTTTGAAGGGGGTATGCAACAGCCATGCAGAGATTTGAATGTTAATTTCTACCATAAGCCGTCTCAAACGTCGTTTTATAGAATTTGGCAGTATGACCAACTGGCCTCACAACCACAGACCACGTGAAACCATGCCAGCCTAAAACCTCCACATCTGGCTTCTTCACCTGTGGGATCGTCTGAGACCAGCCACCCGTACAGCTGATGAAACTGAGGAGTATTTCTGTCTGTAATATAGCCCTTTTGTGGGGAATAACTCAATCTGATTGACTGGGCCTGGCTCCCCAGTGGGTGGGCCTATGCCCTCCCAGGCCTGCCCATGGCTGTGCCCCTGCCCAGTCATGTGAAATCCATAGATTAGGGCCTAATGAATTTATTTATATTGACTGATTTCCCTATATGAACTGTAACTCAGTAAAATCTTTGAAATTGTTGCATGTTGCGTTTATTTTTGTTCAGTTGCTTGTAATTTGTAAATAGTAATTTATTTGATGTAGTTCCCACCCTGGCCACACGGAGGCAATGTGACATGGACAGAACGTCACTGTGAGAACCAGACCAGGGGAAAGTTCCTGCTGGGTGGAAACACTGTACTACCATTAGTTCTGCTAACTAGGACAGGCACGGCCAAGATGAGGCACTGAAATGAGCGAGAAAGAGCGAGAGGGGTCAAGGGTGACCTAGCATTCCGTTGCCAACGTTAGTCTGACGTAAGCAGACCTCCGATCAGCCAAAACACACAGCTTAGATAAAGACTGACATTGTCACAGGATCACACATACACGCACGCACACCCACACACTCCAGGATGAGAGAGAGCAGACGCAACCCTGTCCTCCCAGCTTCAAAGATTACTGTCGAACCCTAAAAGGTCAAAGGCCACTTTCTATGACACGTTACACACACACACACACACACACTGAGTGTACAAAACATTAAGAACACCTGCACTTTCCATGACTGAGCAGGTGAATGCGATGATCCCTTATTCATGTCACCTGTTAAATCCATTTCAAATCAGTGTAGATGAAGGGGAGGAGACAGGTTAAAAAAATATTTTTAAGCCTAGAGACAATTGAGACATGGATTGTGTGTGTGTCATTGAGAGGAGAAATGGGCAAGAAAAAAGATTTAAGTGCCTTTGAAAGGGGTATGGTAGAAGGTGCCAGGCGCACCGGTTTGAGTGTCAAGAACTGCAACGCTGCTCTTAAGAAGGTGCTCCTAATGTTTTGTACACTCAGCGTACATACCACGCACGCATGTACACCAACATAACGAGGGTTAAGGTGAACCATGAATAAGAAGACAAGATGACGCCGATAGACATGGTCGCCTGGTTCCTGACTCCTAAGCAACTTTAGTCTTTTCTTTTTTGTTGTTATTTCTAACATTATTAGCTCAGAACGTGTTTGGCATTATTACATACAGCCAATGTTGGGTCATTGTCCGGTTGAAATAAAAATGATATTCCCACTAAGCGTAAACCAGATGGGATGGCGTATCGCTGCAGAATGCTGCGGTAGCAATGCTGGTTAAGTGAGCCTTGAATTCAAGATAAATCACAACATTGTCAACAGCAAAGCACCCCCACACCATCACACCTACTACATGCTTCACGGTGGGAACCACACATGCGGAGATCATCTGTTCACCTACATTACGTCTCACAAAGACACAGCAGTTGGAACCAAAAATCGTGCATTTGGACTCATCAGACCAAAGCACTGATTTCCACCGGTCTAATGTCCTTTGCTCGTGTATCTTGAAGTAACGATGGACTGTCGTTTCTCTTTGCTTATTTGAGCTGTTCTTGCCATAATATGGACTTGGTCTTTCACCAAATAGTGCTATCTTCTGTATACCACCAATACCTTGTCAAAACACAACTGTTTGGCTCAAATGCATTAAGAAGGAAAGAAATTACACAAATTCACTTTTAACAGGGCACACCTGTTAATTAAAGTGCATTCCAGGTGATTACCTCATCAAATCAAATTGTATTCGTCACATACATATGGTTATTAATGTTATTGCAAGTGTAGCAAAATGCTTGTGCTTCTAGTTCCGCCAGTGCAGCAATATTTAACAAGTAATATCTAACAGTTCCACAACAAATACATAATACACACAAATCTAAGTAAGGAATGGAATAAGAATATATAAAATATATGGATAAGCAATGTCAGTGCAATGTCAGAGCGGCATAGGCTAAGATGCAATTTATAGTATAGAATACGGTATATGCATATGAGATGAGTAATGCAAGATATGAAAACATTATTAAAGTGGCATTATTAAAGTGACTAGTGTTCCATTTATTAAAGTGACCAGTGATTACAAGGCGACGAAGACGTGGATGTCAATTAACTTAGGGCTATGCCTTTTTTTCTCCACTTCCTGTCTGAATGACGTGCCCAAAGTGAACTGCCTGTAGCTCAAGCCCTGAAGCCAGGATATGCATATAATTGGTACCATTGGAAAGAAAACACGTTGAAGTTTGTAGAAATGTTAAAATAATGTAGGAAATAAAAAAAATTGAGAGACCCTCTTAGATATGCAAGAGAAAGCTCATATTGAGAATTAGCTCCCTGGATGCAATTCCTATGGCTTCCATATGGTGTCCGCAGTCTATGTTCAAGGTTTCAGGCTTGTAACTTAAAAAAAGAATAAGAAATATCAGTCTTAGCAGAAGGACACAGTATTGAAAATTCGTGTTTGTGCGCGCCCTGAAGAAATTACGCACCTGCTAAAATCGGTACATACTTCTTTCCATAAGAAATGTTATAGTTTGATTACATTTTAGGGTATCTGAGGAGTAAATAGATTWTTTTTTTGACATGTTGAAACAAAGTTTAGGGGTAGAGTTTGGGATMTCTTTCTCTGCATGTTGAATGAGTGGATTATTCAAATCGATGGCYCCAACTAAAGTGACTTTTTGGGATATAAAGAAGGATTTTATCTAACAAAACAACATATATAGCTGGGACTCTTTGGATGACAAATCAGAGGAAGATTTTCAAAAACTAAGTGAATATTTAAATCGTTATTTTTGAATGTATGAAACCTGTGCCGGTGGAAAATTATTTTGATGTGGGGCGCCGTCCTCAAACAATCGCATGGCATGTTTGCGCTGTAATAGCTACTGTTAATCGGACAGTGCAATTAGATTAACAAGAATTTGAGCTTTCAGCCGATATGAGACTTATTTGTACATAAACGTTTAAAATCTATATTATTTATTTGAATTGCGCGCCRTCCAGTTTCACCGGAAGTTGTTCCGCTAGCGGGACCCCTAGCCCCAGCCCCCCGCACCTCTCTGATACAGAGGGGTAAGGTTAAATGCGGAAGACACATTTCAGTTAAAGGGATTCAGTTGTACTGACTTGGTATTACATTTACATTACATTTAAGTCATTTAGCAGACGCTCTTATCCAGAGCGACTTACAAATTGGAAAGTTCATACATATTCATCCTGGTCCCCCCGTGGGGAATGAACCCACAACCCTGGCGTTGCAAGCGCCATGCTCTACCAACTGAGCCACACGGGACCACGGTATCCCCCTTTCCCTTTTGTATGTTGGCAGCAGCCACTCAATCTTAGTGATGGCTGTTTAACAGTCTGATGGCTTTGAGATAGAAGCTGTTTTTCAGTCTCTTGGTCCCAGCTTTGATACACCTGTACTGACCTTGCCTTCTAGATGGTAGCGGGGTGAACAGGCAGTGGCTTGGGTGGTTGTTGTCCTTGATAATATTTTCTGTAGTGCCTTGCGGTCAGAGGCCGAGCAATTGCCGTACGAGGCAGTGATGCAACCAGTCAGGATGCTCTCGATGTTGCAGCTGTAGAACCTTTTGAAGATCTCAGGACCCATGCCAAATCTCTTTAGTTTCCTGAGGGGGAATAGGCTTTGTCGTGCCRTTTTCACGACTGTCTTGGTGTGTTTGGACCATTCTAGTTTGTTGTTGATGTGGACACCAAGGAACTTGAAGCTCTCAACCTGCTCCACTACAGCCCTGMTGATGAGAATGGAGGCGTGCTCGGTGKTCCTTTTCCTGTAGTCCACAATCATCTCCTTAGTCTTGGTTACGTTGAGGGATAGGTTGTTATTCTGGCACCACCATGCCAGGTCTCTGACCTCCTCCCTATATGCTGTCTAATCGTTGTCGGTGATCAGGCCTACCACTGTTGTGGCGTATGCTAACTTAATGATGGTGTTGGAGTCGTGCCTGGCCATGCAGGGGTGAACAGGGAGTACAGGAGGGGACTGAGCACACACCCCTATGGAGCTCCAGTTTTGAGGATCAGCGTGGCAGATGTGTTGCTACCTACCCGTCAGGAAGTCCAGGATCCAGTTGCAGAGGGAGGTGTTTAGTCCCAGGATCCTTAGTTTAATGATGAGCTTTGAGGGTACTATGGTMTTGAACGCTGAGCTGTAGTCAATGAGGGGTGGGAAAGGGAATGTGGAGTGCAATTAAGATTGCGTCATCTGTGGATCTGTATGCAAATTGGAGTGGGTCTAGGGTTTCTCGCATAATGGTGTTGATGTGAGCCATTACCAACCTTTCAAAACACTTCATGGCTACGGACATGAGTGCTACGGGTCTGTAGTCATTTAGGCAGGTTGCCTTTGTGTTCTTGGGCACAGGGACTATGGTGGTCTGCTTGAAACATGTTGTTATTACAGACTCAAATCAGGGACATGTTGAAAATGTCAGTGAAGACACCTGCCAGTTGGTCAGCACATGCCCGGAGCACACGTCATTGTAATCCGTCTGGCCCCGCAGCCTTGTTTATGTTGACCTGTTTAAAGGTCGTACTCACGTCGGCTACGGAGAGCGTGATCACACAGTCGTCCGGAACAGCTGATACTCTCATGCATGCCTCAGTGTTGCTTGCCTCGAAGCGAGCACAGAAGTGATTTAGCTCATCTGGTAGGCTCGTGTCACTGGGCAGCTTGCGGTTTTGGTTTCCTTTGTAGTCTGTAATAGTAAAAACAGTCGTTTCCAGCTACAATAGTCATTTACAACATTAACAATTTCTACACTGTATTTGATCAATTTATGTTATTTTAATGGACAAAAAAATGCATTTTCTTTCAAAAACAAGGACATTTCTAAGTGACCCCAAACTGTTGAACTGTAGTGTATTTTGATTTGTTTAACAATTTTTTGTTTAGTACATAATTCAATATGTAATTATTTCATAGTTTTGATGTTTTCACTATTATTCTACAATGTAGAAAATGGTAAAAATAAAGAAAAACCCTGGAATGAGTAGGTGTGTCCAAACTTTTGACTGGTACTGTATACTAAATTCATTTTTAAACGGTTGGGTATATTGGTGTAAAAATACACTAGTTAAGCTATTTTGTACTATCAGGCTGCTGATGTCATGCAGCCTGTAGTTTTTGTGTTCATACTTTTTCATAATGACAATGACAAGTTTAATGTTGAACGACAATAGAATGTTCATGTCACTGCGACAACTGTCGATAGACGTAGCATAAACCAGGCTTTAGTCTGGAAATCTTTGATCATTTAGTACATGGCCTCAAATGTTAATCCTAAAAAAACTCCTTATGGCTGCAATCCCGGTAACGGGATCGATATGACAACAGCCAGTGAAAGTGCAGGGAACCAAATTCAAAAAACAGAAATCTCATAATTAAAATTCCTCAGACATACATGTGTCTTATACCATTTTAAAGGTAATCTTGTTGTTAATCCCACCAAAGTGTCCGATTTCAAATATGCTTTTCAGCGAAAGCACTACAAACGATTATGTTAGGTCACCACAATAAGCACAGCCATTTTTCCAGCGAAAGATAGTCACAAAAAGCAGAAATATTGCTAAAATTAAGCACTAACCTTTGATGATCTTCATCAGATGACACTCATAGGACTTCATGTTACACAATACATGTATGTTTTGTTTGATAAAGTTAATATTTATTTCTCAGGTTTTTGCCTGCCATATGAGTTCTGTTATACTCACAGACATAATTCAAACAGTTTTAGAAACTTCAGAGTGTTTTCTATCCAATYCTAATAATAATGACTTCAGATGAGCGATGGAACGGAGCTCCCTRTTATGTGAACGCGCATGGTCAAAGAATGGTCACCTCATGGCAGTGGTGACTAATTCTCCTCTCATCCGGCCCCCCTTCACAGTAGAGTCATCAGAAAAAGTTATACAGACTGTTGACATCTAGTGGAAGCCGTAGGAAGTGAAAACTCATCCATATCTCGCTGGGCTTTCAATGGGAGCTTGGTTGAAAATCCACCAGCCTCAGAATTTCCACTTCCTGTTTGGATTTTTTCTCAGGTTTTTGCCTGCTATATGAGTTCTGTTATACTCACAGACATAATTCAAACTGTTTTAGAAACGTCAGAGTGTTTTCTATCCAATACTACTAATAATATGCATATATTAGRAACTATGACTGAGGAGCAGGCCGTTTACTCTGGGCACCTCTGTGCACCTTTCATCCAAGCTACTCAATACTGCCCCTGCAGCCATAAGAAGTTAAAGATATGGGTGAAGCTTAAGAGGGTGTGAACAATGCTGAATGGGTGTAGACAAAGAAGAGCTATCCAGTAGGTTTACCKAAACATTCAATGGCCATTTTCTCAAAAGTGAGGTTACAAGTTTATTAACTTTTTTTTAAAGCAGAAATACTTTCACATTGTGTGTGTAGTGTATGATATACCATTTTCTAGCTCTGAGTCTCTACTTTTCGCCAATGTAAAAACACATTTTCAAATGCTGCTACATAAGACTGAATTGAGCCGTACATCGCACCGACAGGAATAAAGAACACTCTGGAAAAAATAAATGCGGATGTGCATGTTGTATGATTAACTACTCATGGTATGATTGTGGTAACGTATAGGAACTCAAGTCCTTTAGTTCACCCGGCCTAGAATACCTCAAACAAATGCTGACTGCATTACCTTGCAAGAGAATTTTCTTTGGTGATCGTCACAGCCATGTATATTCCTCCTCAATCCAATACCAAGACAGCTCTCAAGGAACTACACTGGACTTTGTGCAAACTGGAAACCATATAGCCTGAGGCCGCATTGATTGTAGCAAATCAGATCACACCTCCATTCTGCTCCCCCCTTCCTATAGGCAGAAACTCAAACAGGAAGTACACGTGGTAAGGACAGATCAACGCTGGTCTGACCAATCGGAATCAATGGTTCAAGATTGTTTTGATCAAGCGGACTGGGAAATGTTCCGGCTTGCATCTTAATCAGGAAGTGTATAGGGGATGTTGTTCCCACGGTGACGGTTAAAACCTATCCAAACCAAAAACGTGGATAGATGGCAGCATTCGCGCAGAACTGAAATCGCATACCACCGCATTTAACCACTGCAAGGTGACTGGGAAAATTCCAGAATACAAACAGTGTAGTCATTTCCATACGCAAGGCAATCAAACAAGCAAAATGTCAATAGACTGACGAGTTTCAGAAGAAAGTTCTTTCTTTCTGGCCATTTTGAGCCTGTAATCGAACCCACAAATGCTGATGCTCCAGATACTCAACTAGTCTAAAGAAGGCCAATTTTATTGCTTCTTTAATCAGAACAACAGTTTTCAGATGTGCTAACATAATTGCAAAAGGGTTTTCTAATAATCAATTAAGCCTTTTAAAATTATAAACTTGGATTAAATGTGTACATGACACTGCAACAAAATTTCCCTATGGGGACAATAAAGTCAGTAAGTAAGTAAGATTAGCTAACACAACGTGCCATTGGAACACAGGAGTGATGGTTGCTGATAATGGGCCTCTGTACGCCAATGTAGATATTCCATTAAAGTCAGACGTTTRCAGCTACAATAGTCATTTACAACATTAACAATGTCTACACTGTATTTCTGATCAATTGTATGTTATTTTAATGGACAAATATTTTGCATTTCTTGTTTTTGGTCACAGGTTCAGGAATGGCTGAAAAATATTTACTTGAAACTAACTCTGCAAATAGTACTGCTGGGTGATTTGAAAAGTCAGTCAAATCAACCAATAATATAATAACACTCTTAGTGTTTATCTTTAATTTAAAATCTGTAGAAACTATGAGAAAAGAAAGGCTTACAACTTTTGTGAAACATCACAGCACAGTGGAAAAATATATGGCAGCTAGAAATCAAAACTGGATGGGAGGGGTTGAGGGTAGCTGGGACTAAAAACAAATAAAAGATAACTAAGGTCCCCAAGAATAGTGGCCTCCATCATTCTTAAATGGAAGAAGTTTGGAACCAGCAAGACTCTTCCTAGAGCTGGCCGCCCGACCAAACTGAGCAATTGGGGGGGGGAGGGCCTTGTTCAGGGAGGTGACCAAGAACCCAATGGTCACTCTGACAGAGCTCCAGAGTTCCTCTGCAGAGATGGGAGAACCTTCCAGAAGGACAACRATCTCTGCAGCATTCCACCAATCAGGCCTTTATGGTAGAGTGTATATTTGGCCTTCTGCTTTAGTTATTATCCTGCAGTCTGAATACTTATGTCAATAAGGTATTTCTACRTAATTTTTTTATACATTTACAAAAATGTCTAAAAACCTGTTTTGCTTTGTCATTACGAGGTATTGTGTGTAGATTGAGGGYAAAAAAACAAATGTAATCAATTTTAGAATAAGACTGTTGCGTAACAAAATGTGAAAAAGTCAAGGGATCTGAATACTTTCCGAATGCACTGCATTTACATAACAAATAAATGGGGGATTGGAAATGCAGACAATTACATTGATAGTAGCCACAATCTATTTGCAATATTAAAGCGGATCTACCGCCCCCCCCCCCAAAAAAGTCATAATGTTTTGTATAGGGAACGTTTTCTTTTAGTTTTTTGTGTTGTTTGTGATGTTCTGTATAGAAAATAGGGTATATTKATATTTTTGATTAAAAATACTTATTTTGCTGAAAAAGATTATTGAATTGTTGACAACAAACTATATTATACAACATAAATTGGTCAAACCACATTTAATGAGCCATGGGGGTCAATTATTCAATATTCAAACTTAATGTCAACTATAAAATAATGCCTATAATAGTAATACAAAACTGCACTGTGTCTCTCAATGTAGTCTCAACATGTGGGAAACATGGTGGAAGAACCTGGATCATTTGAAATGTAAGAAAACCTTTGAGGGACATTGCACCACACACCACCTGAAAAGGTATTAATTTAAAATATATTACAAAATGACCATAAAATATTCAAATTTGACATAAGTCCTCATTTAACAATGCTTACCCATCTATAAAAACCATTGAAGCAGACCTAAAGTAATGTTTGTAATATTGTTGAGATGAATAAAAATGCTATGCAATTTGCTGGTATGACCCTCTTGACTTCTCAACTGCCTGGTAGAGCTCTGTTAATTCCAAAATAAACAAAGTTTTAAAAATATAAAAAATGTAGACACTCAATCACCAAGTCTGACATCGCTTCACTAGACCTGTTGAGGTATTTTACAAGCATTTGAAGATAGGATGGGACACACCACAAAATGGGTGCATCTCTCACCTCTTGTTACATTTCCCTTATCTGTTCACACACACACACACACACACTCAATCTCCCAACAACATACTGTCACACATACATATGGTCTGTCAATTCCTACCTGCGTACGGTGATCTTTAGTATCCGGTAGGATCCTTTGATGAGTATAAGAGCTTCCTGTCTTGAACCGTAGAGAGCTGATCCGTTTATATTCACCAGTTCATCACCCACTCTCAGCTTCTTACATTGTTCTGCCTTACCACCTTCCTCGATCTGTAGGGAGAGAGAGGTGGGGGTTAAAAAACATGCATTGCGCACACACACACAAACATACACACTGTGACCTTTCAGGCTATGTCTAAAATAGCACCCTAATCCCTATAGTACACTACTTTTGACCAGGCCCATAAGGGTACCATTCGGATATAGGCCCAGTCCTCCATTCTAAGTAGGTCACTGTCCCCATGGAAACTATGCTCAGCACAAAACATTTTGGAACAAACAGCCAAGTGACAAACATTCTCATTCTCGTTGCTACATCCCGCTTTCTCATTCTGTTGTCATTGAGAGATTCTCCTCTGGTTAGCAGTAAGTACACTACCGTTCAAAAGTTTGGGGTCACTTAGAAATGTCCTTGTTTCTGAAAGAAAATGCTATTTTTTCTATTAAAATAACATACAATTGATCAGAAATACAGTGTAGACATTGTTAATGTTGTAAATGACTATTGATGCTGGCCTTCAAWCTACACACACACCCCATAATAAAGAATTTAAAAAGTTTTTTGAAAAAACTTAAATATCAGATGAACATAAGTGTTCAGACCCTTTACTCAGTACTTTGAAGGCCCTATGTCAGAGATTACAGACGAGTCTTCTTGGGTATGACGCTACAAGCTTGGCACACCTGTATTTGGGGAGTTTCTCCCATTCTTCTCTGCAGATACTCTCAAGCTCTCTCAGGTTGGATTGGGAGAGTCGCTGCACAGCTATTTTCAGGTCTGTTTGATCGGGTTCAAGTTCAGGCCATGGTTGGGCCACTCAAGGATATCCACTCCTGCGTTGTCTTTGCTATGTGCTCAGTGTTTTTGTCCTTTTGGAAGGTGAACCTTCATCCCAGTCTGAGGTCCTGAGAGCTCTGGTCCTGAGAGCTCTGGAGCAGATTTCAATCAAGGATCTCTGTACTTTGCTCCATTCGTCTTTGCATCGA
The DNA here is from genome assembly GCF_002910315.2 of Salvelinus sp. IW2-2015. Lineage (NCBI taxonomy): Eukaryota > Metazoa > Chordata > Actinopteri > Salmoniformes > Salmonidae > Salvelinus > Salvelinus sp. IW2-2015. Next base: position 18,136,564 of record NC_036840.1, on the reverse strand, counting down.
TCTTGACTAGTCTCCCAGTTCCTGCTGTTGAAAAACATCCCCACAGCATGATGCTGCCACCACCATGCTTCACCGTATGGACGGTGCCAGGTTTATTCCAGATGTGAGGCTTGGCATTTAGGCCGAAGAGTTCAATCTTGGTTTCATCAGACCAGAGAATCTGGTTTCTCATGGCCTGAGAGTCCTTTAGGTGCCTTTTCCAAGCAGGCTGTCACGTGCTTTTTACTGAAGAGTGGCTTCCGTCTGGCCACTCTACCATAAAGGCCTGATTGGTGGAGTYCTGCAGAGAGTGCTGGAAGGTTCTCCCATCTCCACAGAGGAACTCTGGAGCTCTGTCAGAGTGACCATTGGATTCTTGGTCACCTCCCTGGCCAAGGCCCTTCTCCCCCGATTGCTCAGTTTTGCCGGGTGGCCAGCTCTGTGAGAAGTCTTGGTATATCCAAACTTCTTCCATTTAAGAATGATGGAGGCCACTGTGTTATTGCTGACCATCAATGCTACAGACATTGTTTGGTAKCCTTCCCCAGATCTGTTCCTCGACACAATCCTGTCTCGGCGCTGTACGGATGATTCCTTCGACCTCATGGCTTGGTTTTTGCTCTGACATGCACGGTCAACTGTGGGACCTTATATACCCAGGGGTGTGTGTCTTTCCAAATAATGTCKAATCAATTGAATTGACCACAGGTGGACTCCAATCAAGTTGTAGAAACATCAAGGATGAGCAATGGAAAAAGAATGCACCTGAGCTCAAGTTAAGTTTCATAGCAAATGGTCTGAATACTTATGTAAATAAGATGTTTTTTATTTTTAATACATTGCAAAAACGTCTAAAAAACAGATTTTCCTTTGTCATTACGGGTATTGTGTGTAGATTGATGAGGAACATTTCTTTAAAAAAAAAAGTAGAATAAGGCTGTAACGGAAACATTTAGAAAAAAGTGAATAAGTCTGAATACTTTCCAAATGCACTGTATCTAATAGAACATTCTTCAAAGCACAGACCTTGCCCGAGTGGCGCAGTGGTCTAAGACACTGCATCTCAGTGCAAGAGGGTGTCACTGCAGTACCTGGTTCGAATCCAGGCTGCATCACATCGGCCATGATTGGGAGTCCCATAGGGTGGTGCACAATTGGCCCAGTGTCTCCCGGATAAGGCCTGGGTAGGCCATCATTGCAAATAAGAATTTGTTCTTAACTGACTTGCCTAGTTAAATAAAGGTTCAATAAAAATGGAAGCTACTCTAATTTCAAACATGTAAAGTGTGGTGCTKCCACAAGGCAGCTCTCTAGGCCCTCTACTCTTTTCTAGTTTTACCAACGACCTGCCACTGGCATTAAACAAAGCATGTGTGTGCATGCATGCTGATGATTCAACCATATACACATCAGCACAGCAACCACAGCTAATGAAGTCCCTGAAACCCTTAACAAAGAGTTACAGTTGCTTTGGAATGGGTGGCCAGTAATAAACTGGTCTTAAACATATCTAAAACTAAAAGCATTGTATTTGGTACAAATCATTCCCTAAATTCTAATCCTCAGCTGAATCTGGTAATGAATGATGAGGCTGTTGAGCAAGTAGAGACTAAACTTCTTTGTGTTACATTAGATGGCAAACCGTCATGGTAAAGGCATATTGATTCTATGGTTATAAAGATAGAGGTCTTTCTGCTCTGCTTTCTTAACACCACATTCACCCAAACAAATTAGCCTACACGCTAATCGCCAAATGCTTTTGGGAATGGGCAGGAAAAATGTTTGTTGATCCACTGAGGCAAAAAGGACAATGTCAGTTTAATTAAATAAGAGAAACTGTGAAATGGAGAGCTGAAAATAAAGAGAAGGGGGGGCCAGAAAAGTCATTTTGAGAGATTTGGTGAAGATGTAAAAGAGACTGATAGCAGTGCCGGGCTATGTTGTGATGATTGTGACACACAATACAAATTCGACAAGACAGGAACTTCAAATAGGCCAATGTCACGTCAAGGGAACTGTAACCTACTGTTCAGATGGGTTAAAAGCAAATGGAAATCTGGATACTGAGTGTAGGTCTATAACCTCTCAAATAGCCTTAATATTAACTTCTTCAGAATTAAGCATTTCTTGCAGTAAAATGATACACCAAATGTAGAGAAATATGAATGATTTATTCTTGCATCTTGAGAGAATATTAATGTGCAGTTAGCACCTCTACAGACGGTATCTATCTTTATACGCATCATAAAAGCTGATAGTATTTAAAATATGCATCCAAGCCGAACTAAAATCTTATAAAAGTTTCAAGTTAATGTCACATGCACAAGAACATTGAAATGCCTTTCTTGCAAGCTCTAAGCCCAACAATGAATCATTAAAAATGTAATACTAAAAATAACAAAGTAGAACAAAAACACACTAGATACAAAAATAAATAAGATGAAACATGTTGGGTCGTTGTCACAGCTTTCTATTTCCTTACAACTGGTCAAACTGAAAACATTTTCAGTTTTTTTCTTGTTATTACATTTCCTCCCCAGTCCTTAAACTTCTTTGCTCGGCGAAAGATATAGAGATGACAGAAAACTTTACCAATGTCAACTATAACACTCCGGTGAGCAAGGGTTTATTTGGTCTTCAAAGGCAACATACATGGATTTGGAAAGTATTCAGACCACTTGACTTTTTCCACATTTTGTTACGTTACAGCCTTATACTAAAATGTATTTCAAAAAAATCCTCATCAATCTACACACAATAACCCATAATGACAAAAAAAAAGTTTTGCTTTAATTTATATAATATAAATCACATTTACATAAGTACTCTGACCATTTACTCAGTACCTTGTTGAAGCACATTTGGCAGCGATTACAGCATCGAGTCTTCTTGGGTATGTCACTARAAGCCTTTCACACGTTTATTTGGGGAGTTTATCCCATTCTTCGCTGCAGATCCTCTCAAGCTCTGTCAGATTGGATGGGGAGTGTCGCTGCACAGCTATTTTCAGGTCTCTCCAGAGATGTTTGATCGGGTTCAAGTCCAGGCTCTGGCTGGTTCACTCAAGGACATTCAGAGACTTGTCCCGAAGCCACTCCTGCGTTGTCTTGGCTGTGTGCTTAGGGTCATTATCCTTTTGGAAGGTGAACCTTCGCCCCAGTCTGAGGTCCTGAGTGCTCTGGAGCAGGTTTTCATCAAGGATCTCTCTGTACTTTGCTCGGTTCATCTTTCCCTTGATCCTGACTAGTCGCCCAGTCCCTGCCACTGAAAAACATCCCAACAACATGATGCTGCCACCACCATGGCAGCATCATAGGGATGGCTCCAGGTTTCCGCCAGACGTGACGCTTGGCATTCGGGCCAAAGTTCAATCTTGGTTTCATCAGACCAGAGTATCTTGTTTCTCATGGTCTGAGAGTCATTTAGTGCCTTTTGGCAAACTACAATTGGGCTGTTATGTACTATTTACTGAAGAGTGGCTTCCATCTGGCCACTCTACCATAAAGGCCTGATTGGTGGAGTGCTGCAGAGATGGTTGTCCTTCTGGAAGTTTCTCCAAAGAGGAACCCGTCGGGTTCTTGGTCATCACCCTCACCAAGGCCCTTCTCCCCCGATTGCTCAGTTTGACCGGGCGGCCATATAGCCAGGTGTGTGCCTTTCCAAATCATGTCCAGTCAATTGAATTTACCACAGGTGGACTCCAATCAAGTTGTAGAAACATCAAAGATGATCGATGGAAACAGGARGCACCTGAGCTCAATTTCGAGTCTCATAGCGAAGGGTCTGAATATTTATGTAAATAAGGTATGTTTTTTATTTTTAATACATTTGCTAAAATTCCTAAAAACCTGTTTTCACTTTGTCATTGTGGGGTATTGTGTGTAGATTGATGAGGACAAACAAAAATGTAATCAATTTTAGAATAAGGCTGTAACGTAACAAAATGTGGAAAAAGTCTGAATACTTCCCGAATGCACTGTATAGCCTAATGACCAGAGAGAAGCTGCATGTATCTAATTATAGACAAGTTGACTAACAAATAGCCTACCAAAACGTAGAAAATTATAAAAAGAAACATATCTAAATCAGGCAAAAAAAATATGTACACCCTGTAAAACATTTGATAATTCTGCCGTCGCTAACTGTAGCCTACAACGTGTTTTCTATATTAGCGGGTTAGGGTCAGGTGCTGGCCTCAGATTTTCACATATAGTCGGGTGGATGGGTGATTAGCAAATGCATGCGTTTGCTGCTGAACAAACAGCTGGCCCGCACACCACTTAAACAGAGATAAAATCAACAAGATGCATGCAAGTCTCACCTGGCTGAAAGTAGAAGAAAGATGAACTCCATCACTTCTGGTTGTTATAAGAAATATTACTGTGAATTCCAAATTGTCTGCATAATCAAGAATCATACTGTTCTGTTTATTTGAAAAAGGCGTTTATTTTATGAAACGTGTGCCGTTGCTTGGCTATTAAAAGAGACAGGCGGCTATTTGAGAATGCCTTTAATTAAAGTTTTACGGCATATTACTCTTAACTTTCTTTTCATAGGTTAAGTACACGCTTGGTACAGTTTAACATCATTTATTGAAACTGGAGTGATTCAAGCGTAATACCTCGTGTGATGACATCAACTGTGTGTGTATGTAGATGCGCGCATGTGTGGGAGTGAGTGAGTGCATGAGTGCCTGCATGTGTGTGTGCATTCCTGCATGTGTGTAGAGGGCAGTGCCATGGTGATATTTGCCCAGGCAGGGTGAGGTCATGCCAGGCTGAGGAGAGAAGAATGCCCCTTCTCTGAACAGACACACACTGTCCCCGTCAGTCCACAGGGCCTGAGGTCAGCCATCAATGTTCTATTAATAAACGGGTCTGTCTGTCTGTCTGTGTGTGTCTGGTGGCAGTGTGCCCACCATTGTGCCAAAAGGGAATTCCCATGACGGTCATAAGACACTATGGGACTTTTTCCTGTCTGCCTGGTAACAAGGACTTACGTCAGTATACTGAGAGCCGCAAGGTTCTCTCCTAACCCAGCAGTGAGACCCCTGATCAAGGTGCATAGTTGAATCAGGTGTAATGGCACCAAGCAAAGGGGTGTGCAATCTTTTCTGCAAAGTGAGTTGGTGCTTTCTAGTTCTTTAGCCCAGAATGATCTACTGCAAAGAAAGAATCAATAACAGAAGAGAAAGCCCAGTGTTTGTATGTGAGTACATGTGACGGTACATTAAAACGGAAATCAGCAGTTAAAACAATAACAAAGCCTTTTCCCAACCACTGTTTCAGTATATAGCTGAGGGATTGGGCTGGAGAAATGTAACCACTCTCAAATTCAAAGACAGAGCTATGGATGCAAGGATAGCCATCTATGATATCAGCATTTATACAGTGACTTCAGAAAGTATTCACACCCCTTGACTTTTTCCACATTGTTGTATTAGAACCTGCATTTTAAATGTCTTAAATTAACCCTTTCACACGTACCATCACACAGGTGTGATCATTCTACAGTGGTCCCTGAAGCATAAGATCACACCAGTGAGATTAGACCGCTTATTTAGAACGGCCAGTTTCGAATGACGCAACAATCTGCATTTGAGCTGGCCACACTTTTTCCCAGAAACTATTTACACAAACAGAGTCCTTACAAAGTTATGTCCAGAATGTGAGCAGTTTATGTTTGGATGCAAATGTTCAGACATTCACAGAAGTAGAGACAGCATAACACAATCATCCAAACCGGAAAAATGTAGGCTACATTTGTCCTAACACTGAGGAAAGATTGACGCAAAACAAGCGGTCCTATTTTATAACTCTCGGCTGACATAAACTACAATATGAATTAGCTAATAGCAATTCTTTATAATTAATCATCACGGTTGAGCTCACCATTGATCAAAATAATTGAGTAAAACACTTTCTAGAAATCGAAAGTAATCCGACGATGATTAGTTTCAACCCGCCGCCATACTTTTTTTCCTCACAGAAACCAAAGATAATAAGAGAAGACAAAATTAGTTTGGTCTGTGTATAGTATACATGTTGAAGGGGTGTGTCGTCTACCATCGTTCACATCCCACCATTCACTTCCTGAAGTTCTCAAAAAATGTGTGAACCCTTACTCACCTCATTTTGTTATAGCATCTTTGGTCCAACAGACGATTAAGTGAAACCCAGAATGCATTTTATGTCAACAAACATGGCTCCACACATAGCTGGAATTAGCTTAGCTCATCATAATCTGTACAACTTTCAAAAAAAAAWTTTACACACATACTATGTGCCCATTACAATCTATGCAAGATTCGGAATGCATGATTTATCACTGCTACTTGAAAAACATGTGAATAAAACAGTATTTTTAATAATTACCACACAAAACATTTTCTGATAGTGATGTATTGATACAAATGGCGCATGCAGGCAGTCAATCACGTAACCTCTCACTCCCACTCTGAGCCATTCAGTGTTGTTGTTTATGTATGTAGCTAGTGAGCTAAGCTGTAGCATTAGCAATGCATTTGTGAGACAACTCACAAATGCGGAAATTCTGGAGATTTAAAAAAATTCTGACAATGAGTCTGAAAGTCAGGAATTGGATTCTGACAGTGACAGTGACGAACTGCCCCCCAGCCATTGAGAACCCTGAATCTAAGGACCCCTTGTCCACTGACAAAGTCCCAGTTCCCTTTGAAGATGCTGGTGGTGATGGAGGCAGACTGACAGTGGATGAAGTACAGGAGTTCTGTGATAGCTGGAAGGCTGCCAGCCATTTCACCACTCCTGGCCCTGCTGTTTGCTTTGATGAGTCCCAGTCTGGAGTGCAACGCTCCTTGCCATTTCCATTTGAAGTGCTTCAAGATGTTTCTGACAGAGGAGCTGGTGGGAGACATAGCGGAGACCAATCGCTATGCCTTAGAGCTACAGGAGAAGAGAGCCAGGAGTGGGGGGGGGGGGGCAACCACAATTAGTGAAATGTATACCTTCCTGGTGACAGTCCTTCTCATGGGGATAGTAAAGAAGAACTCCCTAAGAGAATACTGGAGCACAGATCCTATGTTTGCAACTCCTTTCTTTGCCACCCTATTTTCCCAAGACTGCTTGCTAGTTCTGCTGCTATGACTGCATTTCATCAACAATGCTACTGCCACCCATAATGACCTGTTATGCCAAATAAGAAATGTCAACAGCTGGCAGTAAAGTGGCATGACAAACGAGACATCCATGTCCTCTCTACTGTCCATACAGCAACCATGTCTGCCACAGGGAAGGTGGACCACCAGACTGGAGAGAGAAAAATCTAACCAGACTGCATGCTTGACTATTACCTCAAAATGGGGGCAGTGGATAAGGCAGACATGATAAACAGCTTTGTGGAATGCACTCAGAAAATGACCAAGTGGTATAAGAAGATATTTTTCCATCTGATCAACGCAGTTCTTAATAGCCACATAGTTCACTGCCAACTAAGAGGTGAGATGATTACAGAACAAGGGATTTCTTGTAATTGGACATGCAGTTCGCATGCAAATCACATACAGAAACTATTAACGTAATAAGGGACTTACTTTGATAGAAACACAGCCTGGATTTGAACCAGGGTGTCTGTAGTTAGGCCTCTAGCACTGAGATGCTGTGCCTTAGACAGCTGCACCACTTGGGAGTCATAAGGCCAGGTTAGGGGGGCCTCCCGGGTGGCGCAGTGGTCTAGCTGTGCCACCAGAGACTCTGGGACGAGCCCAGGCTCTGTCGCAGCCGGGCGCGACCGGGAGGTCCATTGGCCTAGCGTCGTCCGGGTTAGGGAGGGTTTGGCCGGTAGGGATATCCTTGTCTCATCGCGCACTAGCGACTCCTGTGGCGGGCCGGGCGCAGTGCACGCTGACCAGGTCGCTAGGTGTACGGTGATTCCTCCGACACATTGGTGCGGCTGGCTTCCGGGTTGGATGCGCGCTGTGTTAAGAAGCAGTGCGGCATGGTTGGGTTGTGTTGTGTTTCGGAGGACGCATGGCTCTCGACCTTTGTCTCTCCCGAGCCCATATGGGAGTTGTAGCTATGAGACAAGACAGTAACTACTAAAAATTGGATACCACGAAATTGGGGAGAAAAAGGGGGTAAAAAAAAATATATAATAATAATAAAGCCAGGGTAGCTTCAAAATACAACACATGCTAATACTTCTCTGACACAATTAGCATTGTTTTACAGAGCTAATAGATTAATGTAGCTAGCTACCTAAGCATTGAGTATAACACCATAAAGGTTATGACATGAGTAACGTTACCTCGCGTGTCCGGTTGAAAAAAAATGTACACAAAAATATTATGCTACAGTAGAAACGATATAACACGACATGCAGAAACTATTATAATGTATTAAGGCACTTACTTTGATAGAAACGCACACATTTCTAAAGTTATTATTGGTAACGAAAACAACTATGATTGCGATGCAGGCAACAGACGGGAAATGTGAACACGTGTGTGCAGAACGGGAGATGAGAAAACTGCACAAACAATTGGGAAGTGCTTGGGGAATTTTGTCCGGGTCAAAAAAATAAAATCGGTCCGCAAAAGTAAAAATGACTACTTTTATGTGAATGAATGAGGCAGAACACACCTCAATTCAAACTGTTCTTAGAAAATAATTTGAAATTGACAAATTGAAAAAAGCCTATAAATAAAAACAGGCTGCATGCCTTGGTTTGAGGGCAGAGCAGATTAAATGTATTGTTGCGTAACAATCACATTCTGGAATGGAGAGAACGTTCTAACATCACGTGCATAAAAAAACTCACGCTGGGGCGACCGTTAGAGATATTTGGAACTCATGCATGAAAAGGTTAAGATTTTGTGTTACTGGCACACAAAATACCCAATAATGTCAAAGTGGAAATATGATTTTAGACATTTTTACAAGTAAAAATTAAATGAAAAGCTGAAATGTCTTGAGCCAAGTATTTAACTCCTTTGTTATGGCTATCCTAAATGAATTCAGGACAAATATTTGCTTAACAAGTCACTTAAGTTGCATGGACTCACTGTGTGCAATATGTTCCTCAACGAGGACTATCCTGAAGCTCAGCGCCAGAAGAGAAAAGAACTTATCCCAGCCATGAAAGCTGCCAGAGCGCGTGGGGACATTGCTTACATCTGCTATGATAGGCTCATTGTCCACCCTCCCTCCCAGAAGCCTGGAAGGGATGAGATAGCCAGGCCTCGTAGCTTCAATCCCACAGCACACACACCCCAATTGTTTATGGATGTACACTACCGTTCAAAAGTTTGGGGTCATTTAGAAATGTCCTTGTTTTTGAAAGAAAAGCAAATTGTTTTTGTCCATTAAAATAACATCAAATTGATCAGAAATACAGTGTAGACATTTTTATGGAATATCTACATAGGCTTTTCATTTCTTTTTCTTTTTTTATTTCACCTTTATTTAACCAGGTAGGCAAGTTGAGAACAAGTTCTCATTTACAATTGCGACCTGGCCAAGACAAAGCAAAGCAGTTCGACACATACAACAACACAGAGTTACACATGGAGTAAAACAAACACACAGTCAAAAATACAGTAGAAAAACAAGTCTATATACAATGTAAGCAAATTAGGTTAGATAAGGGAGGTAAAGGCAAAAAAGGCCATGGTGGCGAAGTAAATACAATATAGCAAGTAAAACACTGGAATGGTAGATTTGCAGTGGAAGAATGTGCAAAGTAGAAATAGAAATAATGGGGTGCAAAGGAGCAAAATAGTAGGGGGAGAGGTAGTTGTTTGGGCTAAATTATAGATGGGCTATGTACAGGTGTAGTAATCTGTGAGCTGCTCTGACAGCTGGTGCTTAAAGCTAGTGAGGGAGATAAGTGTTTCCAGTTTCAGAGATTTTTGTAGTTTGTTCCAGTCATTGGCAGCAGAGCACTGGAAGGAGAGGCAGCCAAAGGAGGAATTGGCTTTGGGGGTGACCAGAGAGATATACCTGCTGGAGCACGTGCTACAGGTGGGTGCTGCTATGGTGACCAGTGAGCTGAGATAAGGGGGGACTTTACCTAGCAGGGTCTTGTAGATGACCTGGAGCCAGTGGGTTTGGTGACGAGTATGAAGCCAGCCAACGAGAGTGTACAGGTCGCAGTGGTGGGTAGTATATGGGGCTTTGGTGACCAAACGGATGGCACTGTGATAGACTGCATCCAATTTATTGAGTAGGGTATTGGAGGCTATTTTGTAAATGATATCGCCGAAGTCGAGGATTGGTAGGATGGTCAGTTTTACGAGGGTATGTTTGGCAGCATGAGTGAAGGATGCTTTGTTGCAAAATAGGAAGCCGACTCTAGATTTAACTTTGGATTGGAGATGTTTGATGTGAGTCTGGAAGGAGTGTTTACAGTCTAACCAGACACCTAGGTATTTGTAGTTGTCCACATATTCTAAGTCAGAACCGTCCAGAGTAGTGATGCTGGACGGGCGGGGCAAGCTTTTTAATGCAACCGTTTTTGTGATAAAACTATCGGTAGAGTTGAAAATATAATGGAAACCTACTCAACTTTAGATTATTTGGTACATGAAAAAGTTAATTGTGTGCACTACATCACACACTCATTTTTATCTGCAATAAGTCTTTTAGAACATTTGCATGAACATGTCGCCAATCGGATGGAAACCTAGCTACTGACTGCAATTTAATTGGCTTAAATAGTAAATTATAGTAGTCACAAACCACGGATAGGTTACCTGCTACTTGTCCTTCTTTCCTCTGGCTTACTGTTATGTTCACCTCATAATTGTGAAAACAGTCCAGACAACCCCTCCCTCACTCAGTATCTCTCCCTGTCTCTTTCCAGTTAATGTCACCTCTCCAGACTCTTACTGACGCCTACCCATGAGCCCTCTCTCTTTCCATTTACTCTAACCACCTCACCCACTGAGCACCACCAAACACTGGACGTCCATGGACGTTTGAAATTGGTCATCCCAAATCTGAAACAATCATAGACGTCTATGTTTCACAAGATTGGACAGCACATTGCGGTACAGACAGTAAATAAATGTTGAGTATAGTATAGGTCACAACTGTATAGTAGTGCTCACTAGAGTACAGAATAATTTACTATATTATACGGTACTGAACTCTACTCTGCTCTGGGGGGGGTCATTAGAATGATATCCCAAAACATGCAAAAGAGGTTATCCTTTTGTCAATAGGGGGTGCTGTTAGCACTTTATTTTTTTTGACATTGCAAATGAAACTGCCTAGTAGTCAATTCTTGCTCGTACAATATGCATATTATTTATTATTGGATAGAAAACACTCTCTAGTTTCTATAACCGTTGGAATTATGTCTCTGAGTGGAACAGAACTCTATCTACAGCACTTTCCCTGACAGGGAGTGAGATTTCAGAAATCTTGGCCTCTGGTCCCAGGTCAGTTTTAAATGTCCCTGTGAATGCTATGAGGATACAAACACTGCCTACACCTTCCTCTAGATGTCAGTAAGTGGTGACAATTTGAATGGAGTCGATTGCGCAATCAGGGCCTGTATAAAACAGAAAAGACCGGAAGTAGCTTTCTTTTGGATCCTGCGCTGGACGCATGAAGGGCGTCGGACCGACCCCTTTCCAAGCCTTGGTTTAGCCAGTAATATATCGCCGGTCATGTTTTTACTTGTTATAGGTGTTAAAAACATCATAAGGTAGTTAATTTAAACCGTTTTATAGCAATTTATATCCGTTTAGTGCGATTTTGAGGCATTTATTTGTGACGCTCTTCCATGAGCTGGGCACGTTTCCTGTACATACCGAACGTTATTGGCCATTTCGACGGGACAAGAGGACATCTTTCGACCAAAAGACGATTAGACCGGAGAAAGGATACATTGCCCAAGAATCTGATGGAAGAACAGCTCACAGTAAGAACTATTTATGATGATAAATCGCTGTTCTGATGAAAAATTTTAAACGCATATATCGCCATTTTGTTATGTGTAGCTTCGCTTTGGCGGACCCGGTATTGCACAGTAAGGATAATTTTAGAAATGTAAGTCAGCGATTGCATTAAGAACTAATTTGTCTTTCGATTCCTGTCAACCCTGTATTTTTTAGTCAAGTTTATGATTAGCTATCGATTAGACTAGATCACTCTCAAAGATAACTGGCCTGAAAATGTCGGGCGCTTTGCTACTATTCTCATTGTATAACCACGTTTTTTTGTGGCTAAATATGCACATTTTCGAACAAACTCTATATGTATGTTGTAATATGATGTTACAGGAGTGTCATCGGAAGAATTCTGAGAAGGTTAGTGAAAAAATTAATATATTTTGGTGATCATAACGTTATCGCTCCCSTTGCCTTMGATTCATGCTGGGGTAACGTTTGCACATGTGGTATGCTAATATAACGATTTATTGTGTTTTCGCTGTAAAACGCTTAGAAAATCTGAAATATTGTCTGAATTCACAAGATCTGTGTCTTTCCATTGCTATGCTTTGTCTATTTTTATGAAATGTTTTATGATGAGTAAATTGGTAATACACGTTGCTCTCTATATTTATTCTAGTCGAGTTGTGATGGTGGGTGCAATTGTAAACTATGATTTCTACCTGAAATATGCACATTTTTCTAACAAAAACTATCCTATACAATAAARATGTTATCAGACTGTCATCTGATGAGGTTTTTTCTTGGTTAGTGGCTATCAATATCTTTATTTGGCCGAATTGGTGATAGCTACTGGTGGAGAGAAAAAATGGTGGACAAAGAAAAATGGTGTCTTTTGCTAACGTGGTTAGCTAATAGATTTACATATTGTGTCTTCCCTGTAAAACATTTTAAAAATCAGAAATGATTGCTGGATTCACAAGAAGTGGATCTTTCATCTGGTATCTTGGACTTGTGATTGAATGATATTTAGATGCTACTATTTACTTGTGACGCTATGCTAGCTATGCTATTCAGCTTTTTTACTGGTGGGGGGCTCCCGGATCCGGGTTTCTGACTCGGTAGAAGTTAACAGTCTTATGGCTGGGGGAGTAGAAGCTGTTCAGGATCCTGTTGGTTCCAGACTTGGTGCATCGGTACCACTTGCTGTGCAGTAGCAGAGAGAGTCTATGACTTGGGTGGCTGGAGTCTGACCAGCCAGTGTCTGACAGACATGGGATAGACCCCTTTCTGTGTTCGCAAACATTGACGTACGAGGGTTGTTGGTTGTTGGCAGAACATGGGGGAGTTATTATAGAATGCCAGCAAAAAAAGCCTCTATTTACATTTTCCTGATGAGTGCATTTCACACTACTTTCGGATTATAATTGTATTTTAAGGCTCGTATGAATGTCCTGCTTGATATGTTTGTGTCATCGTCGCAAATCAACTGCATTATTCTTAAAAAACATCAAGTAAAATGGCACTTTAGCTAGCTTTTTCTACAGCCTATGTCAAGGAGCGTTAGCATAATAGCTAACAACTGCTGCATCCAAAATAGTTATTTTGCAAACATCACAACCAAATATAATCTTAGCGACTGTTCAAGCAAGAATCAAAATATAAGCGTATGCGAACCCCAAAAAGTTATTTTGTTTAGAAGTAATAAAAACTTAAATCTAAGCTGTTGAATGGGCGCAAATGGCAAAGGCTTTCTTACTGCCGCCAATAGTCGCGCTCATATGTGCGTGACGTCAATGTGTTGTGTACTGGAAAAGGGTCTATTAGAGTTCGGTTTAACCTCTCCACCCCCCTTGGTGACAGGCAGTGGCTGAGACAGCAAATGTTCTGACTTTACACGTTGCACTCTTTGAGAGAGGTAGTTAGCAAACCAGGCCAAAGACCCCTCAAAGACACCAATACTCTTTTGCCGACCCACAAGAATGGAATGGTCTACCGTATCAAAAGCTTTGGCCAAGTCAATAAAAACAGTAGCACAACATTGCTTAGAGTCAAGGGCAATGGTTACACATCCATTACCTGAGCAGAAACCAGATTGCATACCAGATTGCATACCACAAAAAAAAGGTGAGAGAGGCTCGGCAATGATGAGGGCAGCAACTTTAAAGATGGGATCTAAACCATCTGACCTAAATGTATTTTTAGGGTCAAGTTTAAGGAGCTTCTTTAGCACCTCAGACTCAGTGACCGCCAGCAAGGATAAGCTATGTAGCGGGGCATGGGGGAAAAGAGGGAGGAGCATCAGGGCTAGTCGCATTAGAAGGGCTGGGAAATGAGGAAGTGTTGGATAGGCAAGGAGACGTGGCTGAATCAAATAGGAATCCTGACTTAATGAAGTGTTGATTAAAGAGCTCAGCCATACACGTCTTGTCAGTAACAACCACATCATCAACATTAAGGGACATGGGCAGCTGTTAGGAGGAAGGTTTTACACAATTTTCCAGAACTTCTTGGGACCCATAGAGAGAGAACTGCTCCTTAAAGTAACTAACTTTGGCCTTCCGGATAGCCTGAGTGGACTTATTTCTCATTTGCCTGAACGACAGCCAGTCAGCCTGAGTATGTGTGCCAAGCCCTTCCCCAAATGAGTGACGCACAAAACGGTATCTACCACGAAACCACAACACTAATAAACACTGTGATAAAAATAACTATAAAGAACATCGCCAACCAAACCGGTACCACAATGAATGACCTGGCCGCTACGTTCCTTCACCCAATCCAAGGGTCAGGGCACAAGGGTAACAATGGTTCAATGATGATCAAAACTTAAACAAATGCTCTCTAGAAGTTCAGGTAAGAGAAGTACAGAAGTGCCACAAATTTGAGAAAGAGGAAAAAGATAAGTCACCATGACTAGGCGTGGAATTGCCGGAAAACAGGTCAGCTGAAATTAGCGAGGACGTAAACAATCAAATTACCCCCACTCTCACTCGAAACCCTATCCAGGGCCTGCTCGAAATAAGAAACAAGCTCACAGGATTTGACTGTAGACTATGGATGCAACGATACAGTGGGCCCATGGTTCGGTATGTATACGGTTTGTGGGCCACGGTAACGGTATCTTTATATTGAAGAAAAAAATGTAAACATCACTCTTTAAACAATGAACTCTTTATTTTGCCTATAGATAAATAAAACTTTCCATTCAGAAAAATGGCACCATGACTGACTAGGCCTGGTTTCTGTCATTACTGTATGAAATCAAGGGGAGAAAAACATTCAAATTAAAAGTGCTTCTTAGCTTTGACAACCTGTAGCTCTTCATCTCCCAATCCAGTACATAGTGAACCGTCACAGTGAGGTAGCATTGAGTTTCTCTGGAGGTAGTGTGAGAGCTAGATAGTGTGTCTGTGTCAATTTGTTTTCAATTTCTCTGTGATGTTTCATAGAGTTTGGGAATTACTTTGCTGCCGAAATGTGTGCGGGAAGGGACATTAATGTGGATACATTTTCATCAGGTGACAAAATCACGAGTCAATAACCACCGAATAGGGCTGAAAATCTTTGCCTATGAATACTCCCACTGCTTTTGTAATTTGTTTGTTTTTCTGAATTTGTCGCAAATTGTTGTTGGAAGGCAGCAGCGAGAGATTGTTGTGTTTTCGCTAACAAGTGGACTCTCCTTGCTTCAGCTCCACCTGCAAGGGATAAGGCCGGGTGATGGTGACGTAAATGACACGTTAGAAGTGTTTCCACTCGAGTAGCCAACAGCAATGCTTGCAGAATGTACTTTATTTGTTCACGGTCTTCTTACCCTCGTCATCGTATTGAACGCTGAATCCAAAATGTTCCCACACGGTGGATTTGATAGACGTCGGGTGCCTCTTCAAATTTGCTTCTCTGTCTCGCTAGCGCTCGTCATTGTCACGTTGGAGCTGAGAGAATATTTGTTTTTAGTTTCCCCTCACTTCATGGGGCCCCTTTAGGAAGGTTTCCTACTGAGATGTCATTGCAAATCGTCCATTGGTTGTTTAAGGGGGAGGGGGTTGTGGTCCCTCGGTTGCCACATTGAGGCATTGCTGTGGAGTGAAGTTTGTAAGCCCTCAGGAGCCACCTAACAGCCGCAAGACAGCGCGTCTGGTTCTGTGGATCTGAATGTACGACGTGCATGTAGTCTGCAGCGCAATAAGCGCAAAAATATTACGATGCACAAGGTAAGCAACATCGCAATAGCAGATTCCACTAAACTCTGATAGAGGACACACTTGGTCACAAAGTACAGCAGTTGGTCTTGACAAATGACAAATAACACACCACACTGTTGTGAACACCCACTCCACTTTGTGGGTGATATGACGAGAAAAAAAACAACTCACAGGCAATACCTCAAAAAAGTATTAGACTGCTTAACCTGTGATGCTCTAATTGATTCAGGCGCAACAATTTCCCAAATATCTCAAACTTTGCTGGAAGAACTCAAAAGGGCGGTGGACCCAGCTAAACGTTGGTTAAAAATGGAACGATGCAACACTAAACTTCGAGGGTTCACTCAGACTACCTCGCCTCTCACAACGTGACTCATGCTGAAACTACACTTCCAAATAGAAAAAGTATAGCTTGTTCAACCCTGTGTATGTTACCAGCCTCGAAACTGAACACCTGCTACTCGGAGCAGACTTAATGGATTGTTTGGTCCCACTGATGCATTGGAAAAACAACCAATTGTGGTCACATGTAACCGTGCCAGCTCTATTGACCACACTGTTTTCCCCTAACGCTGGCTGCAACACAGTCCCCTTGATTTACACAGAAAATGATGTTTCGATGCAGAATCTGACTCAAGCAGATATTACAATATCTCGGCACATACAATCAGCAAACCTGATAAACTATTATTTTCATGATTTCGAGACAGCAGTCTCTGAGCAACTTCCCTCCTCCTCGAGGGCAGAGGAGGACCTTGTAAGCATTCCGGAAGTTTGAATAGCATTCGTCGAGAGTCTTAGCAGCGCAAGAAGTACATTCGATATGTTGATAGAACGGCAGCCTAGTCCTCAGATTTTCTCGTGCGACTCCTGTGGTGTGCCGGGCGCATGCACGCTGACACTGTCGCCAGGTGTTTCTTCCGACACATTGGTGTGGCTGGCTTCCGGCTTAAGAGGGCATTATGTCAAGAAGCATGGTTGGGTCGTGTTTCGGAGGACGCGTGGCTCTCGACCTTTGCCTCTCCGCTCGGGAGTTACAGCAATGAGACAAGACTAACTACCAATTGGATACCACAAAACCGGGGAGAAAAAGTGGTCAAATAAAAATAAAAATAAAATATTTTTTAAAAAGTGACCAGTGTTCAATGACTATGTACATAGACTACTGCCCTACGGACGATTTAACAGTCTAATGACCTGGAGATCGAGAGACTGATAAAAAGCTTTTCTCTTAGCGTTAATGCAACAGGCCATGGCTCAGGTGGCTGAGGTCCTTGATGATCTTCTTGGCTTTCCCGCGTGCTGTAGAATTCCTGGAGGRCAGGCAGTGTGCCTCCGATAAGGCGTTGTGCTGACCGCACCACCCTCTGGATAGCCCTGCGGTTGCAGGCGGTGCAGTTGCTGTACCAGGAGATGATACAGCCCGACAGAATGCTCTCGATGGTGCATGTTATAGATGGCGAAGAACATGGCTGACGTTTTACACTCTCCCAACCAATTGTGCAATTTTTTTCTTTTTTTTACGTTTTGTGTAACTTTAACTTATTGTGTACATAATGTTGCTGCTACCGTCTCTTATGACCAAAAATAACTTCTGGACATTGGAAAAGCGATTACTAACCTAGACTGCAAGAAACTTTTTCTTTAACGAGTCCGACGAGAAGGATATCCTGCTTCCACTGGAACAGGCCCAGATCCACACCTTTTGCATGAAGAAAAGACGCAGATCGGGGATCCTTCTGAGAAGCCGGAGGCGAGTGAGTAAACTCCCAATGCCTTCCATTCTCCTTGCTAACGTGAAATCGTTCGAAAATAATAGTAGGTCATCAATTTTAAGATTATCCTACCAACAGGACATTAAAAACTGTAACATCTTATGTTTCACAGAGACGTGGATGAATGAAGAAACAGATTTTCCATGCACCGGCTTACGAGGGGTGGGGGTGTGTGTCTTTTTGTCAATAATAGCTGGAGCGTGATGACTAATATTAAAGAAATCTCGAGGTATTGCTCGCCTGAGGTAGAGTACCTTATGATAAGCTGTCGACCACACTATCTACCAAGAGAGTTCTCATCTGTATTATTCGTAGCCGTCCATTTAACACCACAAAGCGAAGCTGGCACTAAGACCGCTCTCAACCAACTCGATAAGGCCATAAGTTAAGAAGAAAATGCTCACCCAGAAGCGGCGCTTCTGTTTTGCTAGCACAGACTGGAATATGTTCCGCGATTCATCCAATGGCATTGAGGAATACACCACCTCAGTAATCGGCTTCATCAATAAGTGCGTCGATGACGTCGTCTCCACAGTGACTGTACGTACATATCCAGAAGCCATGGATTTCAAGCAACATCCACATCGAGCTAAAGGCTAGAGCTGCTGCTTTCAAGGAGTGGGAGACTAATCGGACGCTTATAAGAAATCTCGCTATGCCCTCAGACAAACCATCAAACAAGTAAAGCGTCAATACACGATTAAGATTGAATCTACACCAGCTCTGACGCTCGTCGGATATGGCAGGGCTTGAAAACTATTATGGACTACAAAGGGAAACCCAGAAGCAAGTTGCCCAGTGACGTGAGCCTACCAGATGAGCTAAATGCCTTATATGCTCACTTGAGGCAAGCAACACTGGAGCAAGCGCGAGAGCACCAGCTGTTCTGGATGACTGTGTGATAACTCTCTCGGTAGCCGATGTGAACAAAACCTTTAAACAGGTCAACATTCACAAAGCTGCTGGGCCAGACAGATTACCAGAACGTGTACTCAAAGCATGTGCGGACCAACTGTCAAGCGTCTTCACTGACATTTTCAACCTCTCCCTGACCGAGTCTGTAATACCTACATGTTTCAAGCAGACCACCATAGTCCCTGTGCCCAAGGAAGCGAAGGTAACCTGCCTAAATGATTACCGCCCCGTGGCACTCACATTGGTAGTCACAAAGTGCTTTGAAAGGCTGGTCATGGCTCACATCAACAGCATCCTCCCGGACACCCTAGACCCACTCCAACTCGCATACCGCCCCAACAGATCCACAGATGACCAATCACAATCGCACTCCACACCGCTCTTTCTCACCTGGACAAAAGGAATATCTATGTGAGAATGCTATTCATTGACTACAGCTCAGTATTCAACACCATAGTGCCCTCAAAGCTCATCAATAAGCTAAGGATCCTGGGACTAAACACCTCCCTCTGCAACTGGATCCTGGACTTCCTGAAGGGCCGCCCCCAGATGGTAAGAGTAGGCAACAAAATGTCTGCCATGCTGATCCTCAACACTGGGGCCCCTCAGGGGTGTGTAGTTAGTCTACTCCTGTATTCCCTGTTCACCCAGGACTGCGTTGCCAAACACGACTCCAACACCATCATTTCAGCGACAATGGTGAGACAGCCTATAGGGAGGAGGTCAGAGAACTGGCAGTGTGGTGCCAGGACAACAACCTCTCACTCAAATGTGAGCAAAACAAAGGAGCTGATCGTGGACTACAGGAAAAGGCGGGCCGAACAGGCCCCATTAACATCGACGGGGCTGTAGTGGAGCAGTTCGAGAGTTTCAAGTTCCTTGGTGTCCACATCACCAACAAACTATCATGGTCCAAACATACCAAGACAGTCGTGAAGAGTGCACGACAAAACCTTTTCCCCCTCAGGAGACTGAAAAGATTTGGCATGGGCCCCCAGATCCTCAAAAGGTTCTACAGCTGCACCATCGAGAGCATTCTGACCAGTTGCATCACCGCCTGGTATGGCAACTGCTCGGCATCTGACCATAAGGTGTTATAGAGGGTAGTGTGAACGGCCCAGTACATCACTGGGGCCAAGCTTCCTGCCATCCAGGACCTATATAATAGGCGGTGTCAGAGGAAAGCAAATAAAATTGTCAGAGACTCCAGTCACCCAGGTTAAAGACTGTTTCCTCTGCTACCGCACGGCAAGTGGTACCGGAGCACCAAGTCGAGGACCAAAAGGCTCCTCAACAGCTTCTACCCCCAAGCCATTAGACTGCTGAACAATTCATAAAAACCGACACCGGACAATTTACATTGACCCCCCCCCTGTACACTGCTGATACTCGCTGTCTGTTTATTATCTATGCATAGTCACTTCGCCCCCACCTACATTTGCAGATTACGTAAACTGGCCTGTACCTCTGCACACTTTCTCAGTACCGGTGCCCACTGTATATAGCCTCGTTATTCTTATTGTGTTACCTTTTATTTTAGCCTACATGGTAAATATTTTCTTCTTCTTGAACTGCAATGTTGGTTGAGGGCTTGTAAGTAAGCATTTCACTGTAAAGTCTACACTTGTTGTATTCGGCGCATGTGGCAAATAAAGATTGATTTGATCTGTAGAAATTTGTGAGGGTCTTATGGGCCAAGCCAAATTTCTTCGGCATGAAGGGACCATTTCAGGTCCTCAGTGATGTGCACGCAGAGGAACTTGAAGCTTTTGACCCGTACCACTGCGGCCCGTCGATATGGATGGGGGCATGCTCTCTCTACTGTCTCCTGTAGTCTACGATCAGCTCCTTCATTTTGTTGAGGGAGAGGCTATTTTCCTGGCACCATTCCGCCAGGGCTCTCACCACCTCCCTGTAGGCTGAAACGACCTTGCCCACTTCACCAAAACCTTCCCCTCCCCCTATTTCCCCTCCCTCCTCCTCTCCCCTTGGGAAGATAAGGTCCTTTGGTGTGGTTTCTCTAATGGACACGTTCAAACACTGGCCGAAACTTCAGGATGTGTTATGTAGGAGTGTGTGACAGAGAGGGTGTGTGTTTGTGTGTGCACTCCACTGTAAATTCCCCAATTCCCAACTGTTCCTATTCACTAGTTCCACTGTTCCATTTAAAGTAGAGAAGGAGGGAAGGAAAAGTATGACTATTTCACCCCGAGGTACCAGTAACACCGTGTGTGTGTGTGTGTGTGTGTGTGTGTGTCCGTCCTGTGGTACCAGTAACACCAGAGCATGAGAACGAGGGAGTCAGGAAAGGGGTGAAGGAACGGACAGAGAGAATGAAAGAACGCATGATATACAGTACAAAGAAGTTATTGTCAGTTTCTTTCTACCAGTGTATTTTTCGGCTTGTGAAACTACCTCTAACTTCCTTCATACTGGACACAGACACATAAAAATGGTATCCGCGAGCTAATCTGACTCTGGGGAAGAAAATAAAGGGCATCAATGCCAAAATTAAAAAGGTATCCCTTTGACACTTGTCCTCTTATTGCAACTTGTAAAATATTGATTTGGGGCAACTAGTAAAGAGATTCCCATTGAGTTAATGCATAAAGCAGCTCAATGTTACAACTGGTAAAAATTTTACAGCCATTAACACTGGGCTATCTACGACGGTAACATCAAACAAAAGTGTTCCATGTGGTTCTCAGGTCTATTAGGCCAATAATAAAGACTTAAAACACTACATCAGCCTAGATGTTTCACAAATAAGCAAAGTCATAAGATACTAAATAAGACTATATACATAAGATAGATGAAATACATAAAACATCCTTACATCTGGAGCCAGAGTAGGACAAATACAACAGTATCCCCAGAACTGGCCTTCCAGCCTCTCTATTATACCGTGTTTTAATGTGGCAAGCCTACAGACCTAGTAGAAACAGCTTAGGGGGTTCAGAGATGGAAAGATAGAGAGGAGATAGGAACATTTCATATCTCCAGTCCTGACTACAAGTTTTTAGAAGCAGCAGGAGCAGAAATATTAACAAATGACAACAGTACACCACCATCATAGCCACAGACATTATGCACTTTCTGTATTCATAATAATAACAAACAAACACACATTGGTGACTCCTATGTCTGATGCCACTCCATATGGGTTTTGTGTAGCCAGTTAGCTAGCAGGTTTAGGCAGAGAATTGGCTTCTATCAGATGTAACCAGTGTCATTTAACCCCTAACCAACAGGATTATAGTAGAATAACACACACACAAAGAGAGACAATCCTCTTTCTCAGGATACCACAGGAGGGTAAGAGATGAAGGATTATACAGTGTTATCAGTAAGGAAGGACACATGGTCAGTCAAATACCATGCATCTTGTACTAAAACATGAGGCTCTACCCTTTCTAAGAGAATAGGGGATATCCCTCTACTCTTTCTCCCACTCCCTTTCATTCTCCTCTAGACCCTCTTCCCCCCCTCTCTGGCTCAGAGAGGGGTGAATCTGGAAGACATGCACAACACACACTAGTGTTGCACGGTATACTGAAACTTCTGTACTTTTTCTATACTAGAAAAATGAAAAACTATTCAGTACTAGAATGTGTTACTTTCAGTACTTCTGTCAAATGTGTCTCACTGATCAAGCCCGTCTAACAGTGCAGCGTACCCCTTACTTTGTGCGCACCGTGCATGCTCCAATTACTCATTTCTAGCCTGCACTTGGAGTCTTGGCTGCTACGTGTTAGCTCCCCACGATGCACAGAAGTTTACACACTTGAATAACGCAACACGGCACGACCTCCTGCTGAAGTAATCCCCAATACATATTTGCACCGCATTACACAGTACAAAT
The DNA here is from genome assembly GCF_002910315.2 of Salvelinus sp. IW2-2015. Taxonomy (NCBI): domain Eukaryota; kingdom Metazoa; phylum Chordata; class Actinopteri; order Salmoniformes; family Salmonidae; genus Salvelinus; species Salvelinus sp. IW2-2015. The sequence continues at coordinate 18,113,950 of NC_036840.1, read as the reverse complement.
ATGGATTCATTTTTTTTATTAATGTAGTATGGAACCGTGGACTTAATACAAAGGTTGGACTTATGGTAATGCAGAATGGGAATGATGAACTTATCCTTTTTCTATTTAGGAAATATGGAACTTTGGACAATATGGACGTAATATCAGTTTTTTTATTTAGGGGACGGCGAGGATGGTTAAGGCTGACTTTCAAATGTATTACATTTGAAGATTGGTATTTCTAATGTACAAAGTAATTTTTTTTGTTTCACATGACATGGCCTAATTGTAGAGGTCGAGAATATTATGACTTAAAAGCTCTTATATAGTGCGGCCCTTGCTCGCCGATGTGAATCGGAAGGATTAGCCTTTAAGATTAATAAATCTATTCATATTACATTTTTAGTGCTAGGATAAAGGATTATATAATTAAAAACCTGCCTAGGTTTTCTATTGGAATAGGCCTACACGATCCTAAAATAATTGGTGTTATTGGTGTTATTATTTATTAAAAATAAATATAAAAAATGTTAAGGATGATTATTCTTCCGATACACACCGGCAAATGGATGGATTAGGTATTGTCAACAGGGTTGTTGTCTCTAGTGTGTGGCAGGCTGGTTAACACTGGGATAAAGGGATTAAAGTTAACAGTAGAACTAATACAATAACTGGCTTACGGAAGCACTTCTCTAAGCAAGAGAAAGGTATATTATATATTTCCATAAGCTATTTATGCTACCTTTTATATTCTTGATCCTAATGATTATAGGCCTAGGTGTAAAACAGCTGAAGTGATAGAGCAACAACTCTTGAATAAAAAACAAAATGTGTATGGGTGGAGAGAGGGTTGGTTTTACAGGTTTACTCGCTCTGGATTGTCAGTACTGCATGTGTTCTTGGCTGTGTCAGAGTCGATTGTGAGTTGAACTTGGGTATGCCTTCCCATAAGAGAGTGCCCGGGGTTGGCTTGCAGTCGGCTCTGGCACAGCCATGGCACGATATAATGTGATGCCTAAGAATAATTTTTACTTGCAGTCATTAGAATCTATGTTCCTTTTTCCTTCTTCCTTTTTTTTGTCAGAATACAACAGGATATAATGAGGACTACATGAAATATGTCTTGCATGTAATGGACATAAAAAAAGGTCTGGTCTTGCGATATATTTATGAAGTTCTCTTCATTTTTTTTTATTTTTTTTTAAGTCAAACCATTGAATCCAATGAACTGAGCAGGCTAGGCTGACATGCTTATAGCCTTGCTAGGACTTTCAAATATGACCATTAATTTATAAGATTGTGCTGTTATTATTTCTATTAATATTATCTCTTATTGTTACTATTTACGTTTTCTGACTGTTTTCCATGTTATTTGGTTAGTTCTCTTAAGCATCCTCAGATATTTATGGACTTCCCATATTTCCCTCTGGCCAACAGCAATTGGCGGCCAAGGGTTTGCCTTAGGACGCAAAGGTGCGTTGTGAGTCAGGGAGATGATCTGATGGTCTTAGTGACAACAGACCTAGATATGGGGGGTTTTAGTCGGTGGAATATTAGGGCAATTGGGAGGTTTACAAAGTTGCAGCTACAGTATGCGTAACAGTTTAAATTACTATGGTACCGCTACATGGACACTTAATCATCATGGTGCTTTTTAAAATGGTAAGTTTACAAACATTGGTTGTGGTAAGTATAATTGAAACTTGGGCACCATTATGGTAAGTGGGGAAATAAGTATAGCAAGTTATAATTGTAATGGCTTAGCAGATCATAAAAAAACACATTTTTACATGGCTAAAAGACAAAATATAGAAAAAGGACTGGGAGGGAGAAATATACTTTTGTCATGGGCAAAGAAAACATATGTTTTCTAATAACAATAATGTAAAATTAACACATTTACAGAAAGACCTGTCTGAAGGCCACCTTAAAGAAGAGGAACTTTTTGAGGCAATAAAATCTTTTCAGTCTGGAAAAACACCAGGGCTTGACGGTATACCAGTAGAGGTATATCAGACCTTTTTTGATGTACTCAAAGACCCATTATTAGCATGTTTTCATTACTCTTATACAAATGGTAGACTTTCAGGTACTCAACAAGGTCTGATTTCATTACTACTAAAACAGGACCCAGGTGGTAAGTATAAAGACCCAGTCCATTTAAAAAACTGGGAGGCCTCTTACACTTCAATGTCGTGATGCGGAAATCCTGGCGAAATGCATAGCACATAGAATTTAAAAAAAGGTTTTACCAGATATTGTTCATCCTGATCAAACAGGTTTTTACATGGATGACATATTGGAGATAATATATGACAATTACTTAAAACAATTGAACATTATGAAATATCGAAGATACCAGGCCTGGTCTACATAGCAGATTTTGAAAAGGCGTTTGATAAAGTACGACTAGAATTTATATATAAATGCCTGGATTACTTAATCTCTTATACAATGGGTTAAAGTTATGTACAGCAACCCCAGATGTAAAATAGTCAATAATGGTTACTTCTCAGAAAGTATTGAGCTTTTAAGCGGAGTATAACAAGGCTGTCCGTTGTCTCCATATCTATTTATTATGGCCATTGAAATGCTAGCTATTAAAATTAGATCCAACAAGAACGTCAAGGGGTTAGAAATCCAGGGGATAAAAACAAAAGTGTCAATGTATGCCGATGACTCTAGTTTTTTTCTTAAGTCCGCAATCTGGATCCCTGCACAGTCTCACTGAAGAACTTGATCACTTGTCTAGCCTCTGGAATAAAACCTAATTATGACAAGTGTACCATATTAAGTATTGGATTGTTTACACTACCTTGTACTTTACCAATAAAATGGGCAGATGGTGAAGTAGACATACTTGGTATACACATCTCAAAAAATATAAATTAACTTACCACAATTTCAATATAAAGTCAGCAAAAAAAGATAAGATTCTGCAACCATGGAGAGGTAAATACTTGTCTATTTATGGGGGGGGGGGGGGGGTGTTAATCACACTGATTAACACTTTGGTCCTATCACAGTTTACTTACTTACTTACTAATGGCACTGCCTACTTCAAATGACTATTTTTTAAATCATATGAGCAAAAAATATTTCATTTTATTTGGAATGCTAAGCCAGACAAAATTAAAACGTGCCTATTTATATAATGAATAGGAGTTTGAGGGGCTAAAATTATTAGATATTAAAGCTTTAAACCCCTCACTAAAAGCTTCATTCATACATAAGTTATACTTAAACCCAAAATGGTTCTTCAGTAGATTATTAAGGAATACTCATACTTTGTTCAAAAATTGCCTTTTTGCCGTTAATACAGATTACAACTTCTCATATGCAAAAAAAAAATGTGTTTCAAGTATCGCCCTTTCTTAAACAAGCCATACAAAGCTGGTTACAATTTCAGTTTTATCCTCCAGAAAAAATCTAACAAATATTACAACAAATGTTATGGCTAAAGTCCAATATACGAATTAACTTCTTTGAGGAAGGGGGCAGTATTTTCACGTCCGGATGAAAAGCGTGTTCAGAGTAAACTGCCTGCTACTCAGGCCCAGATCCTAGGATATGCATATTATTCGTAGATTTGGATAGATCACACTGAAGTTTCTAAAACTGTTTGAATGATGTCTGTGAGTATAACAGAACTTGTATGGCAGGCAAAAACCTGAGAAAAAATCCAACCAGGAAGTGGGAAATCTGAGGTTTGTAGGTTTTCAACTCTTTGCTTATCCAAGATACAGTGGAAATGGGGTCATGTTGCACTTCCTAAGGCTTCCACTAGATGTCAACTGTCCATAGAACCTTGTTTGATGCTTCTACTGTGAAGTGTGGGCGAATGAGAGGAGATTGAGTAAGGTCTCTCCCAGAGTGCCACGAGCTGACCATGCGCTGACCATGCGCGTTCATGTGAGAGTTAGCTGCGTCCCATCGCATTTCTGAAGACAAAGGAATTCTCCGGTTGGAACATTATTGAAGATTTATGTTAAAAACATCCTAAAGATTGATTCTATACATCGCTTGACATGTTTCTACGGACTGTAACGGAACTGTTTGAACTTTTCGTCCGTACTTTCCGCGCGTCGTGAGTTTAGATTGTGTACTGAACGTGCGAACAACAAGGAGGAATTTGGACATAAATGATGGACATTATCGAACAAAACAAACATTTATTGTGGAACTGGGATTCCTGGGAGTGCATTCTGATGAAGATCATCAAAGGTAAGTGAATATTTATAATGCTATTTCTGACTTATGTTGACTCCAACATTGCGAATATCTCTTTGGGTTGATTTGTCATCTGAGCGCCGTACTCAGATTATTGCATGGTTTGCTTTTTCCGTAAAGTTTTATTTAAATTCTGACACAGCGGTTGCATTAAGGAGAAGTGGATCTAAAATTCAATGTGTAACACTTGTATTTTCATCAACATTTATGATGACTATTTCTGTAAATTGATGTGGCTCTGCAAAATCACCGGATGTTTAGGAACTACTGAACATAAAGCGCCAATGTAAACTGAGATTTTTGGATATAAATATGAACTTTACCGAACAAAACATACATGTATTGTGTAACATGAAGTCCTATGAGTGTCATCTGATGAAGATCAAAGGTTAGTGATTCATTTGATCTATATTTCTGCTTTTTGTGACTCCTCTCTTTGGCTGGAAAAATGGCTGTGTTTTTCTGTGAATAGGCACTCACCTAACATAATCGTTTGGTTTGCTTTTGTCGTAAAGCCTACTTGAAAATCGGACACTCTGGCTGGATTTACAACAAGGCTATCTTTAAAATGGTGTAAAATAGATGTATGTTTGAGGAATTTTAATTATGGGATTTCTGTTGTTTTGAATTTGGCGCCCTGCAGTTTCACTGGCTGTTGACGAGGTGAGACACTACTGTCCCACATACCCTATAGAGGTTAATAAAAAAACATTCTTTATGGGAATTTTTATTTATTTATGATATTACATTTATTAATGATATTATGAATAGAAATGGAGTTGTTACATATGCAGTTATCAAAAATGTATGGGAATATCTGCTCAATCCCAACTTACAACCAACTGATTGCAGAAATTGAGGAGGCAAGTGGAAAAGGGAGAATGTAGGGAATTTGTTTGCCTGCCATATATTAAAGTTACAAACTGGCTGAAAGGAACTGGCATAAATAGAAAAATATACCAGTTTCATCTGAGGACAAAAATGTTGACAGCTGCGCCATACAGGTTGCAAAATAAATAGGAGATTTTCGATGTACCAATTCCATGGCACATGGTTTATGAACTAGTACAAAAAGTTACACTTGATTCAACACTTAGAGTTTTTCTATTTAAATAATATCAATATCTTGCCACCAACAGAATGCTATATGTACAGGGCATACAACAATCTCAGCTCTGCAGATTTTGCTGCGAAGAGACAGAATCAATATGTCATTTATTCTGGTATGGCCCCTATGTAGCTTGTTTCTGGTCACAGGTTCAGGAATGGCGATTTGGAAAGCCATAGTCAATCAATAAATAATATAAAAGTACTCGTAGGAATGGTTTTCATCTTTAGCTCACAATCTGTGGATAATATATGATTAGAAAGGTTCAAAAATTGTGAAAAACATCACAGCACCATTGAAAAATACACATTACCGTTCAAAAGTTTGGGGTCACTTAGAAATGTCCTTGTTTTTGAAAGAAAAGCACATTGGTTGTCAATTAAAATAACATCAAATTGATCAGAATTACAGTGTAGACATTGTTAATGTTGTAAATGACATTTGTAGCTGGAAACGGCAGGTTTTTTATGGAATATCTACATAGGCGTACAGAGGCCCATTATCAGCAACTATCACTCCTGTGTTCCAATGGCACATTGTGTTAGCTAATCCAAGTTTATAATTTTAAAAAGGCTAATTGATCATTCGTAAACCCTTTTGCAATTATGTTAGCACAGCTGAAAACTGTTGTGCTGATTATAGAAGCAATAAAACTGGCCTTCTTTAGACTAGTTGAGTATCTGGCGCATCAGAATTTGTGGGTTCAATTACAGGCTCAAAATGGCCAGAAACAAATAACTTTCTTCTGAAACTCAGTCTATTCTTGTTCTGAGAAATGAAGGCTATTCCATGCGAGAAATTGCCAAGAAACTGAAGATCTCATACAACGCTGTGACTACTCCCTTCACAGAACAGCACAAACTGGCTCTAACCAGCATAGAAAGAGTGGAAGGCCCCGGTGAACAACTGAGCAAGAGGACAAGTACATTAGAGTGTCTCGTTTTAGAAACAGATGCCTCACAAGTCCTCAACTGGCAGCTTCATTAAATAGTAGCTATTTAAGCTGACAGTTGAGGACTTGTGAGGCATTGGTTTCTCAAACTAGACACTAATGTACTTGTCCTTTTGCTCAGTTGTGCACCGGGGCCTCCCACTCCTCTTTTCATTCTGGTGAGAGCCAGTTTGCACTGTTCTGTGAAGGAAGTAGTACACAGCGTTGTACCAGATCTTCACTTTCTTGGTAATTTCTCACATGGAATAGCCTTCATTTCTCAGAACAAGAATAGACTGACAAGTTTCAGAAGAAAGATCTTTGTCTGTTTCTGGACAGTTTCTCTCAGCCTCTAAAACTGTGCGGTCATACGCAGGACCTAGCGGTCATACGCAGGACCATATCTATGGTGAAATCACATGTAATTTTACATTTTTTTTCTTAGCGTTTAAAGAGAAGGACATGGCCGTTTAAACATTAAGAACATTTTGACAACTCACTCACACACGCACAATTGTGTCAAATCTAAGCACTAGAAACTTTTAATCACACCCGGCTGTGATAAAGGAGAAGAAACTACTGTCCCAAAGTGCACCCTATTCCCTATATAGTGCATTACTGTTGCCCAGACCCGTACGGACCATGGTAAAAAGCAGTGCACTACATATGTAATAGGGTGCCATTTGGGATGTAGACCTAAAAGCTACTGCAGTCATGTGGAAACAACAATAGGTGACTGTCTGTGCACTGTTGAACATGTGGGCAATTCCATTATTTGAATTAGTTTTCACTTTAAAATGTTTGCCAAACAAAACATCAACTAAAAACTTTGATTTCATAGTTTAACGAACCATACAACTCTTTGTAAACTTTGGTAACGGAATTATGGTAAAATCTGTCAGTGTTTGGAAAATGTGGTCGCATAAAAACCTAAGATTCAAAGATATCTGCAGAAAGAATGAGGTGTCAGCTATGACATGGCACCTTGAATTTGAAAAATTATGTGGGTTACGGTATTTATGGGTAACAATCTACCATGTACAGGATTTATGGGTCCCTGATCTGTACTATACAGAAATGCATAATTATGGATATGAATATCATTATATTCATGGTGATGCATCCTGAATAGGTACACAAAGGTAGCATATGCAATATCCTTTTTCATATTTCGGTATAATTGTACACACTGGCTATTATTGTAATGAGCTCCGCCCCCAAACAAGACCACATTTGGTTGGTCCGGTCCAGACCAAATCTGAAACAATTATAGATGTCTGTGTTTCGCAACTTTGGACAGCACAGCAGAGTTCCATATTGTACAGTAAAGTAGATATGTTCAGTACAATACACTGTACTCTACTCTAGTGTGCTCTACTGTACTGAACTCTACACTACTCTTTTCTTGACTGTACTGTTGTCTACTGTACTGTACAAACTTGTGAAACATAGATGTCTAGGATTGGTTCAGATTTGGTCCGGCCAGGGCATACTGACCATGTCTTGGCTTTGACCACCAGACCACAGAAAGAGAGAAAAAACTGTTTTGTTGAGCTGAACATAACAGTATGCCAGTGGAAGGGAGGACAGTAGCAGTTGACCCAACTGTGGTTTATGACTACTATGATTTCCCATTGTAGCCAATTCAATTGCAAATAATTCTGATTTAGTCACAGAATTATGGGATTTAAATCACTTAATACATTCATAAACAAACTTGATATCAGTAAAAACACTAACTAAATTGGTAGGTATACCTTTACTTGCTACTTCGGTGAGTGTGAACTTTCATTATCCCCCCATGAGGGAGAGAAAATAGAAATTATCTTAATAAAATTTGGGTTTTTGGTATTGGAATTACACGGCAATGTTTGTTCAATTTAATAGAGAAGGCAAATAATTTCTCTAAAACTAAATAAAAAAGTGTTCATATTAGTTGGCAGGGGTCTTTGCTTCAACAACATGATTGTGTTTTGATGGATTTATAATCCTGTGTAAAACTGTTTCTGGTATATGTTGACCAGAAGTCAATGATTTTGCTTATTCCTATTTTTTTAGGTTGGAAGATGGCTTAAAAAAAGGTATATGCCTTAATAAGAATCTATAAAACTCAGCTTTGACAGCTAATTTGAAAGTCTCCTATGCACTTCCCATGTTGGTGCTTATGGGTCATTTTAGATGGAAATGCCCAGTAGTGACCACTGCAAGCTATACTATGTATTCTTATTTCTATATAGTCACAAGAATGATCTAAGTTTCAAAGGACTGTGGTGGAACATTGATGAATTAAAGGCAAAGAAGTTGCAACAAAATATCCAGCCATGCAGTTCTACAGACTGGACATGTTACTCTCACACACAGTCATAAACCACAAAATATTATGTAGCCTAACAAATGGACATTGCATTGGCCTTGTGGACGGTCAGTCTAACAGTAAAAGCTCAACTAAAACGTATCATACGACAACAGAGCGCGTGCGAGAGTTCTGAAAACAAATCACGACTCACTTTAGTGATGATGAGCGGTTCTCCGTGCTCGAGACCTCCTTTCAGCGTGAACCCCCAAGGCGTGCCTCCGTTTAACTGGACTGGGATATGGTTAAACGACACGAGCTGCTCAACAGTCTCCATTCTAGATCTCTTTTAACGTTATTATACTCGCGGTAACCGACCGAGCGGAGTGGAAAGGAGTCACTTTTCTACCTGCGCCGTTTTAGAACTCGGTCTCCATCACTACTAGCCAATGGGTCCTACCATTCCATTGCAATAAAGCAACAAATCGAACAGAGACATTAGTGATACATACAGATTGGGGGAGGGCTAAAAAAAAGTTCAGGCAGTAGCGTTAGTGTTCCACTCTCAGCGGGGTGGTGAAAACGGATGTTTCCGGTTTTCAGGGCTACAGCAGTTTCCCCTGAAAGAACTGTTGTGAGGACTCTGCTCAGGCGTCTTTTTACGCCTGCTACGTTAGTATTCTTCCAAAACCAAAACTTCTCTGACGCAGTAGGAAGAAGTTTTCCCAGTCCCCCAATTTCAAAACTAGTTTGACTGACATCTTTCACAGATAGTCACGGTAGAATTTAAAAACTGTGATTGTACACCTCACTGCGGCACATGTAACGGGGCAGGGGCGGTTGTGGGCGGAGTCGGCCCGGACAGGCCCCGCCCACCACACGTTTTCATTGTTTGAGGTTCATTTGCATAGGCAACACACTACACAATTTAGCATGAGTGGTAACAGATCAAATCTTAATCTAATTTTATTCGTCACATACACATTTTCCAGATGTTCAAATCAAATTTTATTGGTCACATAGACGTGTTTAGAAGATGTTATTGCGAGTATAGCAAAATGCTGTGTTTCTAGCTCCAACAGTGCAGTAATATCTAACAATTTCACAACAAACACACACACACATCTAAGTAAAGGAATGGAATTAAGAATATAGAAATATATGGACAAGCAATATCAGAGCGGCATAGACTAAGATACAGTAGAATACAATACAGTATATACATATGACATGAGAAATGCAAAATATGTAAACATTATTAAAGTGGCCAGTGATTTCAAGTCTGTATATAGGCAGCAGCCTCTAATGTGCTAGTGATGGCTATTTAACAGTCTGATGGCCTTGAGATAGAAGCTGCTTTTCAGTCTCCCTGTCACAGCTTTGATGCACCTGTTCTGACCTCGCCTTCTGGATGATAGAACAGGGAGTGGCTCGGGTGGTTGTTTCCTTAATGATTTTTTTGGCCTTCTTGTGAAATCGGGTGCTGTAGGTGTCCTGGAGGTAGTTTGCCCCTGGTAATGCGTTGGGCAGACCGCACCACCCTCTGGAGAGCCCTGCGGTTGCGGGCGGTGCAGTTGCTGTACCAGGCGGTGATACAGTCCGACAGGATGCTCTCAATTGTGCATCTGTAGAAGTTTGTGAGGGTTTTAGGTGCCAAGCCAAATTTCTTTAGCCTCTTGAGGTTGAAGAGGTGCTGTTTCGCCTTCTTCACCACACTGCCTGTGTGGGTGGACCATTTCAGTTTGTCAGTGATGTGTACACCGAGGAACTTGAAGCTTTCCACCTTCTCCACTGCGGTCCCGTCGATGTGGATAGGGGGGCTACTCCCTCTGCTGTTTCCTGAAGTCCACAATCAGCTCCTTTGTTTTCTTGACATTAAATGAGAGGTTATTCTCCAGGCACCACACTCCCAGAGTGCTCACCACCTCCCTGTAGGCTGTCTCGTCATTGTTGGTCATCAAGCCTACTACTGTTGTGTGGTATGCAAACTTGATGATTGAGTTGGAGGCATGCGTGGCCACGCAGTCATGGGTGAACGATGAGTACAGGAGGGGGCTGAGCACGCACCCTAGTGTTGGGGATCAACGATGTGGAGGTGTTGTTTCCTACCTTGACCACCTGGGGGCGGCCCGTCAGTAAGTCCAGGAACCAGTTGCACAGGGCGGGGGTCAGATCCAGGGCCTCGAGCTTAATGATGAGCTTTGAGGGTACTATGGTGTTGAATGCTGAGCTATAGTCAATGAACAGCATTACTATATAGGTGTTCCTCTTGTCCAGATGGGATAGGGTAGTGTGCAGTGCGATTGCGGTTGCATCGTCTGTGGATCTATTGGGGTGGAAAGCAAATTGAAGTGAGTCTAGGGTGTCAGGTAAGGTAGAGGTGATATGATCCCTGACTAGTCTCTCAAAGCACTTCATGATGACAGAAGTGAGTGCTATGGGGCGATAGTCATTTAGTTTAGTTACCTTTGCGTTCTTGGGTACAGGAACAATGGTGGCCATCTTGAAGAATGTGGGGACAGAAAGGCTGGGATAGGGAGAATATTTCCGTAAACACTCCAGCTGCAGTGAAATGCTTATGTGTCTATCTCCAACAGTGTATATAATGGTGTGTATAGACAGCATGGACAGTATATGAATAGAAAAGGTGTGGACAGCAGTAGTTATATAGGATGAGCCTTAACTAGAATACAGAATATAAGTATGAAGTGTGTAAAACACAGTAATGGTGCATGGGTAAAATCACTTGGGAAGCCAAGCCAGAAAAGAAGCCATATTACAACCTACAACCTACAACCTTAGGGTTGGTGTTGTGATAATTGCATTGTTTGCACTATAACCTGTTAGTTCATATGCCTTGCGACCGTGATATGCCTAAGGCCGAGATAAGAAGAAGACACCGTATACATTTGTTTCATCACATAACCGGTGAGCAACCTCTGTCCGGTGAAGTCCACAAAGCATATACTGTAGCATATAACAAACAGTTACATTACCTATATTATGGTCAAGAAACAATGTTTCCGACCTTTTCGGACTACTAAACAATGATTGATTTAGAACCACGGCGAGTTATTGCAAGTTGCAAAGTTAAACAGGAGCTGCCTCCACTATTCCAGCACCCTTTCAACATCAACATTTCAACATCATGAAATCATCTATGCTTAGTCTATTACAGTGACATCTAAAAGATACCAAAACTATTTAGTCCAATCAACGTAAGCTAAATATGATGTGTGTGTGTGTGTGTGTGTGTTTTTGTGCAAGTAGAAAAATAACGTTGACTCACCTTACTTGTAGAGAAACTCCAATGCCATCCTCCTCTCTTTCATGTTGACGAAACGGTCTATGACTGTCATACAGTACACACTTTTTGTTGTCCTTGGCTACCTGGCTAAAATGCCTGCTCAGTAGCCAGTTAACATTAGCCTTCTACATCTAGCTACATATTGAACTTTCATTCTCTCAGTCCAGGGGCACAAGATATTTTATGGTTGGGTCAGAATCGCTGTTTTAATCATTGGTCAGTACGGAGAATTAAGTAAATTCACAAATCCAAATCCCTATCTCCATCCATGGCTAATTTAGAAAAGGGACAGTTTTAGCTAGCTAGCTAGCCACTGGAGAACAACAACACAACGAGATGCAACAATTCAAGTTGTTTCTGTCAATGATTTATATCTCTGTGATAGGAGTGAAGCCAAATCAAAACTGGCTTCCCTTGACACGTTTTTGGTGCGCCAGGACCCTTCACAGTTGAGCTCACTCAGTTTAACTCAACCCTGATTGGCTACTATTGTATAACTTTTTTATCAAGAGATGCCAAATGCTTTCTGGCTTCATTTGCATTCAATGCTACAGGCAGCAACAACGTCATATTCTTTATGACCAGCCTGCCTCAGATAGATGGCCTACACATACAGAGGGGCGCTGTTTCGCTCACTCGGATGCTTTCTCTGGTGAGATACATTCAGCCTCTTGCAAATTGAAGGATAATTATTAAAACACAAAGACACAAAAGATAAATAATGTAATGTTTTTTTCTTGGTACATTTTGTGGGGAGGCCTGGCTTCCCTTGGCATCCATGAATACACGCCACTGGTAAAACAGTTTGTAAATATTATTAAAGTGTTCAATGACTATGTACATAGGTCAGCAGTCTAAGATGCAAGGTAGAGTACCTCGTGGTAGCCGGCTAGTGACAGTTACTAAATTTAGGGCAGGGTACTGGGCATAGGTGACTATTTAGTGGTGACTATTTAAAGGTGAAATATGCAGTAATCGCTCCTACATTTCCTGGTTGCTTTATATTATGCTAATTAGATTTCAGCGGGGCCGCGGAAATCGACTCTCGGTGACATTTTTTTTTATAGTTCACCTAACTAAACAAGCATGTATAGTGAATCATTGTGCCAGATAAACCTCTGTGAAATATATTTTAAATAACCAAAAATATTGTATTTTCAACTGTTTGAAGCTGGTGTAGAAAACAAAAAGACACAAAAATGTAACTTAAGAACGGGAAATATAGAAATATCACACATATAACCGATCTACCGCTTCTTAGACTTGCTTTCAATGAGAAAGACAGATCTATAACTCACATTTCTATGTGAATTTGGTTGGGTCACCCAAAAGGTTACATATTGCAGCTTTAACAGTGTGATGGCCTAGAGATTGACAAACCACTTCTATCTCTCAGTCCCAGCGTTGATGCACCTGTACTGTCTCCGCCTTCTAGGTGGTAGCGGGATGAACAGGCCGTGAATCGGGTGGCTGAGGTCCTTGATGATCTTCTTGGCCTTCCTGTGACACCGGGTGCTGTAGATGTCCTGGAGGGCAGGCAGTGTGCCCCCAGTGATGCATTGGGCTGATCGCATCACCCTCTGGAGAGCACTGAGGTTGTGGATGGTGCAATTGCCGTACCAGGTGGTGATACAGCCCGACAGGATGCTCTCAATTGTGCATCTGTTCAAGTTTGAGGGTCTTAGGTGCCAAGCCAAATTTCTTTAGCCTCATGAGGTTGAAGAGGCGTTGTTGTGCCTTCTTTACCACACTGTCTGTGTGGATGGATAATTTCAGGTTGTCAGTGTTGTGCACGACGAGGAAATTGAAGCTTTTCACCCTTTCCTGTCAATGTGGATCGGGGCGTGCTCTCTCTGCTGTCTCTTAAAGTCCACGATCAACTCCTTCGTTTTGTTGATATTGAGGGAGAAGTTATTTTTCTGGCACCACTCTGCCACGGCCCTTACATCCTCCCTGTAGGCTGTCTTGTTGTTGTTGGTAATCGAGTTGGAGACGTGCGTGGGCACGCAGTGGTTCACTGCAGGGATGGTATTGGCCAGGTGATGAGCGGTGCCTGCATTCCTCCAGACGTGGCGATTGGCATTCAGGCCAAAGAGTTCAAACTTTAGGGGCATTTTGGCAAACTCGGAGTGGGCTGTCATGTGCCTTTTACTGAGGACTGGCTTCCGTCTGGCCACTCTACCATAAAGGCCTGATTGGTAGACTGCTGCAGAGATGGTTGTCCCATCTCCACAGATGAACTCTGGAGCTCTGTCAGAGTGACCATCGGGTTCTTGGTCACCTCCCTGATCGAGGCCCTTCTCCCCCGATTGCTCAGTTTGTCCGGGCGGCCAGCTGTAAGAATGGTTTTGGTGGTTCCAACCTTCTTCCATTTATGAATGATGGAGGACACTGTTCTTGGGGACCTTCAATGCTGCAGAAAGTTTTTGGTACCCTTCCCCAGATCTGTGCCTCGACACAATTCTGTCTCTGAGCTCTACGGACAATTCCTTCGACCTCATACCTTGGTTTCTGCTCTGACAACTGTGGGACCTTATTTAGACAGGTGTGTGCCTATCCAAATCATGTCCAATCAATTGAATTTACCACAGGTGGACTCCAAGTTGTAGAAACATGATGATAAATGGAAACAGGATGCACCTGAGGTCAATTTCGAGTCTCATTGCAAAGGGTCTGAATACTTATGTAAATAAGGTATCCTTTTTTATTTTGATTACATTAGCCCCAATTTTTTTTTAACTTTTCGTTATGTCATTATGGGGCATTGTGTGTAGATTGATGAGAAAAAAAAATCTTTAATCAATTTTAGAATAAATCTGTAACATAACAAAATGTGGAAAAAGTGAAGGGGTCTGAATAGTTTCCGAATGCACTGTATATTCCCTCAAGCCGATACCACAACGGCCCTCAAGGAACTACACTGAACTTTGTATCAAACTGGAAACCATATATCCCAAAGCCGCATTTATTGTAGCTTGGGATTTTAACAAAGCAAATGAGGAAAACTCTACCAAAATTTTATCAACACATTGAATGTAGTACTCGCACTTCTAAATCTCTCAAACATTGTTACTCTCCCTTCTGTCATAGCTACAAGGCCCTCCCACACCTTCCCTTTGGCAAATCAAATCATGACTCCATTCTGTTCCTCCCTTCCTATAGGCAGAAACTCAAACAGGAAGTACCCATGCTAAGGTCTATTCAACGCTGGTCTGACCAATCGGAATCAATGCTTCAAGATTGTTTTGATCACGTGCACTGGTATATGTTCCGGGTTGCCTCTGAGAATACCATTGATGTATACAAAGACACAGTGACTGAGTTCATCAGGAAGTGTATAGGGGATGTTGTTCCCACTGTGACTATTAAAACCTACCCAAACCAAAAAATATGGAAAGATAGCAGCATTCGACCCAAAACTGTGAACCACGGCAAGGTGTCTGGGAATTTAGTCAAATACTAACAGTGTAGTTATTCCATCCGCAAAGCAGTCAAACAGGCAAAATGTCAGTACAGAGGAAATGGAGTTACAATTCAACGGCTCAGACACGAGACGTATGTGGCAGGGTCTACAGACAATTTTGAGAAAACAAAGGGAAAACCAACCACTTCCTAAACTCTGACATCTTGCTCACGGACAAGTTAAACACCTTCTTCGCCCGCTTTGAGGATAACAGAGTGCCGTTGACGTGGCCCGCTCCCAAGGAGAGCCCGCAGGTTTTGGTAGCGGGCTGTGTCGGTGGCACTGTATTGTCCTCAAAACGAGCAAAGAAGTTGTTTAGTTTGTCTGGGAGCAAGACATCGTGGTCCGCGATGGGGCTGGTCTTCTTTTTGTAGTCCGTGATTGACTGTAGACCCTGCCACATACCTCTCGTGTCTGAGCCGTTGAATTGCGACTCTACTTTGTCTCTATACAGACGCTTAGCTTGTTTGATTTCCTTGCGGAGGGAATAGCTACACTGTTTGTATTCGGTCATGTTTCCGGTCGCCTTGCCCTGATTAAAAGCAGTGGTTCGCGCTTTCAGTTTTGCGCGAATGCTGCCATCATTCCACATTTTCTGGATGGGGAAGGTTTTAGTTGTCACTGTGGGTACAACATCACCGATGCACTTGCCAATAAACTCGCTCACCGAATCAGCGTATTCATCCATGTTATTTTTCGACGCTATGCGGGAACATATCCCAGTCCACGTGATCGAAGCAATCTTGAAGCGTGGAATCCGATAGGTCGGACCAGCGTTGAACAGACCTGAGCACGGGCGTTTCCTGTTTTTGTTTCTGTCTATAGGCTGGGAGCAATAAAATGGAGTCGTGGTCAGATTTTCCGAAAGGAGGGCGGGGCAGGGCTTTGTATGCGTCGCGGAAGTTAGAGTAGCAATGATCCAGAATTTTTCCAGCCCGGGTCGCGCATTCGATATGCTGATAAAATGTAGGGAGCCTTGTTTTCAGATTAGCCTTATTAAAATCCCCAGCTACAATGAATGAAGCCTCAGGATATATGGTTTCCAGTTTACATAGAGTCCAATGAAGTTCTTTCTGGGCCGTCGATGTGTCTGCTTTGGGGGGGGGGATATACACGGCTGTGATTATAATCGAAGAGAATTCTCTTGGTAGATAATGCGGTCGGCATTTGATTGTAAGGAATTCTAGGTCAGGTGAACAAAAGGACTTGAGTTCCTGTATGATGTTATGATCACACCATGATTCGTTAATCATAAGGCATACACCCCCACCCTTCTTCTTACCAGAGAGATGTTTGTTTCTGTCGGCGCGATGCGTGAAGACACCAGGTGGCTGTACCGACTCTGATAAGGTATCCCGAGTGAGCCATGTTTTCGTGAAACAGAGAATGTTACAATCTCTGATGTCTCTCTGAAAGGCAGCCCTTGCTCGAATTTCGTCTACCTTGTTGTCAAGAGACTGGACATCGGCGAGTAGTGTACTCGGGAGCGGTGCGTGATGTGCCCGTCTACGGAGCCTGACCAGAAGACCGCTCCATCTGCCCTTTCTGCAGCGCCGTTGTTTTCAACGATCCAGTCCATTGTCTTGGGTGGTGGTCCAAACAGAGGATCTGCTTCGGGAAAGTCGTATTCCTGGTCGTAATGTTGGTAGTTGACGTTGCTCTTATATCCAATAGTTCTTCCTGGCTGTATGTAATAAGACTTAAGATTTCCTGGGGTAACAGTATAAGAAATAATACATAAAAAAACTAAATACTGCATAGTTTCCTAAGAACGCGAAGCGAGGCGACCATCTCTGTCGGCGCCATCATTCATTTTTGTTGTCTTCTACTTTTACCCGAGCAGATGGGAAAATGGCCACCATTCCTTCTAGTGCCTTTGCATCGTCACAATCACAACTATGTGGGAGAAGCTGCCGAAATCACCACAACACTAGGCAGACAATCTAGCAGCCGCATCACAGGCCACTAACAGGGGCGCAAAAGGCCAACCAGAACTTGCAGTATATGTTAAGTTCGTATAAGAGCACGGCCAACCCGGATGGGAGGCCTAAACAGCATCGGAAGTTCGGGTCGAACACAGTGCGTCTGCTGCGACCCACCACCCTCTGACAGCGTCTACAGGTGAGTAACACACACACATTACATGAACGTGTAATGTAGGCTACAGTGTTTGTTTTGTAGAGCAGTAGCCTAGGCCTACTGTGTGTCAAAGACGATTTTTCCGTCTGGAGGGGACTAAGCAGGGATGCTTGCTTAGACGACAATGAGACAGCCTACAGGTCGTCAGAGACCTGACAATGTGGTGCCAGGACAACAACCTCTCCCTCAATGTCAGCAAGAGAAAAGAGCTGATCGTGGACTACAGGAAACAGAGAGCCAAGCACACCCCCATCCAAATCTGCGGGCTGTAGTGGAGCAGGTCAAGACGTCAAACTTCCTCAGAGTCCACATCACTAAGGAATTATTATGGTCCAAACAAACCAACACAGTGGTGAAGGTGCACAATTGACAGCATATTGACCGGCTATATCAACTCTTAGTATTACAACTGCTTGGCATTCCGACCGCAAGGCGCTACAGAGGGTAATGCGTACAGCCCAGTATATCACTGGGCTCGAGATCCCTGCCATCCAGCACCTCTATACCAGGCTGTGTCAAAGGAAGGCCCAAAAAATTGTCTAAGAATCCAGCCACCCAAGTCATAGACTGTTCTCTCTGCATAGCAAGCGGTACCGATGTACCAAGTCTGGAACCAGCAGGACCCTGAACAGCTTGTACCTCCAAGCCATAAGACTGCTAAATAGTTAGTACGGGTAGCTATTGGTTAACAATTTAACTATCTGCATTGACCCTTTTTGCTCTAACGCTGCTGTTACTGTTTATCATCTATCCTGTTGCCTAGTCACGTTATCCCTATCTGTATGTACTGTACATATCTACCTTAATTACCTCGTACCGCTGCACATCGACTCGGTACTGGTATACGTGTATATAGCCAAGTTTTCGTTACTCATTGTGTATTTATTCCTTGTGTTATAATTGTTCTATTATTTCTCCTTTTTTTCTCTCTGCATTATTGGGGAGGGGCCATAAGTAAGCATTTCACTGTTCGTTCAGACCTGTTGTTTACGAAGCATGTGACAAATACAATTTGATTTGATCTCTTTGTACCCGTTCTTCCTCTTTGTCCCTCCCTAACGACTAAGATTATCGTTCTTCCATTTTGCTTATCAATGGACTAAATCACCTCAGTTATGTTCATTGCTCTCTCTCTCTCTATCTCTCTCCTCTGTCTCTCTTTCCTTCTCTCTCTCTCTGTCTTTCTCTTTACAGTTACCTGGCCTAAAGCCCAGAGAGCAAGCAAAGCAGAAGCAAAAGCACTCAGAGAAAACTTCCTGTCTGTTTCTGTTTTGTTAAAAGTACAATATTCAAGCTAGAATAAAGTAATTCAAGTTAAGTCACATTCATTTATTTTCATAGTAGTTGTATTGGTTTTGTACATCCTTTTCTTATTTTTATTTATTTATTTATTTTACAACAATTAGCATGTGCCATGCATGCTTACAGTCAACAGCACAGACAGTTCTGCTTTACAGTAAGTTCGGTTGTTCTTGTATAAACAATTCACTCAAAATATGTCTATTCTGTTCTTCCAAAGGTTGCATATGAAAATACAAAATGTTAAGAGACTGTATGTAGATAGACTACACTACAGGCCGGTGGTACATAAAAACAGAAAATCTGCAGTTGTAATAAAAAAAAACATGTTTATTTTGTATTGCACATTGTTTCATGAACAGAGAGGATGCAGATATATATGGGTATCTATGGCAACCATGTAGAAGTTTAATACAATAAATAATATATTCTAAGGTATAATGGATTATATGTGCCTTCAAAAAGTATTCAGACCCCTTGACTTTTTTCACATTTTCTTGTGTTATAGCCTAAATTTAKATTTAGATTTTGTGACACAATACCCCATAATGTCAAAGAGGAATTATGTTTTTAGAAATTGTACAAATAAATTAAATATGAAAAGCTAACATGTCAATAAGTATTCAACTCTTCTGTTATGGCAAGCCTAAATAGGTTTAGGAGTAAAAATGTGTTTAACAAGTTGCATAATAAGGTGCATGGACTTCTGTGTGCAGTAATAGTGTTAAACGACTACCCCATCTCTGTACCCCACACATACAATTATCTGTAAGGTCCCGCAGTCGAGCAGTGAATTTCAAGCACAGATTCAACCACAAAGACCAGGGAGGTTTTCATATCGTTCAATATGGTACACTTTGTATCCAGTCACTACAAAGATACAGGCAATTTTTCTAAATCAGTTGTCGGAGATTTCACCATGAGGCCAATGGTGATTTTAAAACAATTACAGAGTTTAATGGCTGGGATAGGAGATAACTGAGGATGGATCAGAAACACTAACATAAATCCACAATACTAGCATAAATGACAGAATGAAAAGGAAGAAGCCTGTACAGAAAAAAAGTATTTCAAAAGATGTTTGCAAAAACCACTATTAAAGTAATACTGCAAAAAATGTGGCAAAGAAATTAAGTTTTGTCTTGAATGCAAAGCGTTATGTTTGGGGCAAATCCAACACAACACATCACTGAGTACCACTTTTCATATTTTAAAGCATGGTGGTCGCTGCATAATATTATGGGTATGCTTGTTGTCGGCAAGGATTAGGGAGTTTTTTGGGGGATAAGAAGACACGGAATATAGCTAAGCACAGGCAAAATCCTAGAGGAAACCCTTAAGTCTGCTTTTTAGCAGACATTGGGAGACAAATTCACCTTTCAGCAGGACATTAATCTAAAACACAAGGCCAAATATACACTGGTGTTGCTTAACAAGATGCCATTTAAGTTCCCGAGTGGCCTAATTACAGTTTGGACTTAAATCAGATTGAAAATCAATGGCAAGACTTGACAATGGCTTTCTAGTAAMGATCAACAACCAACTTTTAAAGAATAATGGTTAAATGGTGTACAATCCAGGTGTGGAAAGCTCAGAAAGACTTACCCAGAAAGATTCACAGCTGTAATCACTGCCAAAGATGATTCTAACATGTATTGACTCAGGGGGTTGACTACTTGTCTAATCAAGATATATTAGTTTAATTTCCCATTAATAAAAATATATAATTTTTCTTCCACTTTGACGTTACAAAGTATTTTGTGTAGATCATTGACAAAAAATGACAATAAATTAAACAAATTAAAAGTCAAGTGGTGTGAATACTTTCTGATGGCACTGTAGGCCTATGCATGATATCAAATAGTATAAAACAAATATTCATTTTGGTGCTGTTTTGTTAAACCACATAATTCCCGAACTTGAGACTGGTTGAACCATTCAAAATATATATTTTTTTATAAATACCTGTTTAACTACAGTGGGGAGAACAAGTATTTGATACACTGACAATTTTGCAGGTTTTCCTACTTACAAAGCATGTAGAGGTCTGTAATTTTTATCATAGGTACACTTCAACTGTGAGAGAAGGAATCTAAAACAAAAATCCAGAAAATCACATTGTATGATTTTTAATTAATTAATTTGCATTTTATTGCATGACATAAGTATTTGATACATCAGAAAAGCAGAACTGAATATTTGGTACAGAAACCTTAGTTTGCAATTACAGAGATCATACGTTTCCTGTAGTTCTTGACCAGGTTTGCACACACTGCAGCAGGGATTTTGGCCCAATCCTCCATACAGACCATACAGGCAATACGGACTTTCGGCTCCCTCCAAAGATTTTCTATTGGGTTCAGGTCTGGAGACTGGATAGGCCACTCCAGGACCTTGAGATGCTTCTTACGGAGCCACTCCTTAGTTGCCCTGGCTGTGTGTTTCGGGTCGTTGTCATGCTGGAAGACCCAGCCACGACCCATCTTCAATGCTCTTACTGAGGGAAGGAGGTTGTTGGTCAAGATCTCGCGATACATGGCCCCATCCATCCTCCCCTCAATACGGTGCAGTCGTCCTGTCCCCTTTGCAGAAAAGCATCCCCAAAGAATGATGTTTCCACCTCCATGCTTCACGGTGGGATGGTGTTCTTGGGTTGTACTCATCCTTCTATTCCTCCAACATGGCGAGTGGAGTTTAGAGCAAAAAGCTCTATTTTTGTCTCATCAGACCACATGACCTTCTCCCATTCTCCTCTGGATCATCCAGATGGTCATTGGCAAACTTCAGACGGGCCTGGACATGCGCTGGCTTGAGCAGGGGGACTTTGCGTGCGCTGCAGGATTTTAATCCATGACGGCGTAGTGTGTTACTAATGGTTTTCTTTGAGACTGTGGTCCAACTCTCTTCAGGTCATTGACCAGGTCCTGCCGTGTAGTTTCTGGGCTGATCCCTCACATTCCTCATGTCATTGATGCCCCACGAGGTGAGATCTTTGCATGGGCCAGACCGAGGGTGATTGACCGTCATCTTGAACTCTTTCCATTTTCTAATAATTGTGCCAACAGTTGTTGCTTCTAACCAAGCTGCTTGGCTATTGTCTGTTAGCCCACCCAGCCTTTGTACAGGTCTACAATTTATCCCTGATGTCCTTACACAGCTCTCTTGGTCTTGGCCATTGTGGAGAGTTGGAGTCTGTTTGATTGAGTGTGTGGACAGGTGTCTTTTATACAGGTAAGAGTTCAAACAGGTGCAGTTAATACAGGTAATGAGTGGAGAAGGAGGGCTTCTTAAAGAAAACTAACAGGTCTGTGAGAGCCGGAATTCTTACTGGTTGGTAGGTGATCAAATACTTATGTCATGCAATAAAATCAAATTAATTACTTAAAAATCATACAATGTGATTTTCTGGATTTTGTTTTAGATTCCGTCTCTCACAGGTTGAAGTGTACTATGATAAAAATGACAGACCTCTACATGCTTTGTAAGTAGGAAAACCTGCAAAATCGGCAGTGTATCAAATACTTGTTCTCCCCACTGTACATAAACACATACAGTACATCAGTATCTGAAAATGATTTAAATGTGTTTCTATGTCAAATAAAATTAAAACGTGAGCATGTATAAACATGAAGTGGAATAGGCTGTCACAGAAGTGGTCATTGGCAAAGACAGGAGATGAGGTCTCTAGTACATCTCTATGTGCATAAAACATCTGTTCTAGTGTTCAAAGTCAACTTTGCTCCATGTCTGTTCTTTTCATTCTATCTTTCCTTCTTTCCTTCTTTCTTTACATTATTCTTTACATTTTAATGTATTTTTTTGCAGAACAGATCTAGTTGACCATGTCATTAGCACTATCAAGTATAATACATGTACTGTAAAAATGTATTGCATTCTGATAAAAAAAACGTGTTGAAATTCAGTCAAAATGATACTGTATATCAGACCAAGTTCATGTACACATTTCTAGATGACAAAGCAAATATAGTCACCATTGCATTAAATGTCCTAGTGTATAAACATTTAGTAAAGCACCTTGGAAGACTATCGCCCTGTAGCACTCACGTCTGTAATTATGAAGTGCTTTGAAAGGCTGGTCATGACACATATTAACACCATCATCCCAGACACTGTAGACCCACTCCAATTAGCATACCACCCCAATAGATCCACAGATGACACAATCTCAATTGCTCTTCACACTGCTCTCTCCCACCTCCTGGACAAGAGGGGAAATAACTATGTGAGAATGCTGCTCATAAGAAGACAGCTCAGCGTTCAGCACCATAGCCCCTCCAAACTCATCATCAAACTAGGTACCCTGGGGCTGAACCCCTCCTGGATCCTGGACATCCTGATGGGCCAGCCCCAGGTGGTGAGGGTAGGAAACAACACCTCCACCACACTGACCCTCAACCAGAGTACCCCTCAGCGGTGTGTGCTTAGTCCCCTCCTGTACTCCCTGTTCACCCACGACAGTGTGGCCACGTAGGACTCCAACACCATCATCAAGTTTGCTGATGACACACGACAGCGATGAGAAAGCCTACAGCAGCGGTCTCCAACCTTTTCTAGCACGAGAGCTACTTTTTAATAATTAAACATCTCTCAAGCTACTAATTTCTTTCCAGGTCTCAAATAGGCACATTCTTCTCTTTTCCTCTCCCCTGCAACTCTTCCCTAGGTCCTTAGTGTACAAGAGTTTTCTGTCAATATACCTGGTAAAATAACGGTTGATAAAAAGCTCTAAGCGAGCCCTATAAACTCTGATTTGTTTTCCAAATTATGTTTTATATTTTCACAAATTATAATTTCTCTGATTTACTTTCCCTGGTTTTAGATTTTGTTTTGTTTTTCATTCTCACTGTCATTACAATTGTTCATAGAGAAATAACACAATTGGATGTTCTGAGTCAATGTAATGCTAAAATACCTTTTATTTGTCTGGAAGAAAACAAACACATTTTGATTTGGTGTAATTCCCCTTTAATTGCGCATCTAGTGTGCCTTTTAATGTGCCGGTCTAGTAATGGTTCTGTTTTGCTGCTGCTCATTTCATTCAAAGTTTGCAAATAACAAATAATAGATACAAATGATATACCTACTAATGATATAATTCTGTCAGGTACAGTGGCTTGCGAAAGTATTCACCCCCATTTTTCCTATAGTGTTGCCTTACAACCTGGAATTAAAATTGATTTTTTGGGGGGTGTATCATTTGATTTACACTTCCTGCTGGTGAACCTCCGTCCCAGTCTCAAATCTCTGGAAGACAAACAGGTTTCCCTCAAATATCCCTATATTTAGCACCATCCATCATTCCTTAAATTCTGACCAGTTTCCCAGTCCTTGCCGATGAAAAACATCCTCACACCATAATGCTGCCACCACCATGCTTCACTATGGGGATGGTGTTCTCTGGGTGATGAGAGGTGTTGGGTTTGTGGTAGACATAGTGTTTTCCTTGATGGCCAAAAAGCTAAATTTTAGTCTCATCTGACCAGGGTACCTTCTTCCATATGTTTGGAGAGTCTCCTACATGCCTTTTGGCGAACACCAAATGTGTTTGCTTATTTTCTTCTATAAGCAATGGCTTTTTTCTGGCCACTCTTCCGTAAAGCCCACCTCTGTGGAGTATACGGCTTAAAGTGGTCCTATGGACAGATACTCCAATCTCTGCTGTGGAGCTTTGCAGCTCCTTCAGTGTTATCTTTGGTCTCTTTGTGGCCTCTAATAATGCCCTCCTTGGATTGGAATGATTTCATTCCAATCCTCCTGGTCCATGAGTTTGTGGGCAGCCTTCTCTTGGCAGGTTTGTTGTGGTGCCATATTCTTTCCCCCCAAAAATCTATGTTTCGGATATTTTTCACCCAAACCTGATCTGTACTTCTCCACAACTTTGTCCCTGACCTGTTTGGAGAGCTCCTTGGTCTTCATGGTGCCGCTTGCTTGGTGGTGCCCATTGTTAACTGGTGTTGCAGACTCTGGGCCCTTTCAGAACAGGTGTATATATACTGAGATCATGTGACAGATCATGCGACACACAGATTGCACATAGGTGGACTAATTATGTGACTTCTGAAGGTAATTGGTTGCACCAGATTTTATTTAGGGGCTTCATAGCAGAGGGGGTGAATACATATGCCAAATGACCATCTCTTTCACATATGCGATTCGCTTCCCAACGTTCACTAAAAAGAGCCATTCAAAAAGAGCTGTTTGTTTGTGAACGACCCATCACTACTGGCTACATGCGAAGTGATAGACGAACGCCCGCACCACACAGAGAAAAGGGGCAATATTGCTGGAAATTAATTGGCAGATATTGTGTTAATAATGTCAATGTTGCATTTGTTAAATAATAGCTGGGAGCTTGCGGTGTCTAATATTCATAAGATTTGTTTATGACAGTTTGCATTGGAACACGTAAAAATTGCATGTACTTTCAGAATTGTTTGGCGAGCTACTGGCCTACAGGGAGGTGGTCAGAGACTTAGCAGTGTGATGCCAGGACAACAACCTCTCCCTCAACGTCAATAAGATCAAGGAGCTGATTGTGTACTATAGAAAAAAGAGAGGAGAGCACGCCCCCGATGTGGAAGCACGCCCCCATCCACATCGACGGGTGATGTGGAGCGGGTCGAGAGTGTCACGCCCTGGCCATAGAGAGGCTTTTATTCTCTATTTTGGTTAGGCCAGGGTGTGACTAGGGTGGGCATTCTAGTTTCTTTATTTCTATGTTTTCGGTTTCTATGTTTTGGCCGGGTATGGTTCTCAATCAGGGACAGCTGTCTATCATTGTCTCTGATTGGGAATCATACTTAGGCAGCCTGTTTTGCCACCTTAGTTGTGGGTAGTTGTCTGTGTTAGTGGCCTGTATAGCCCTAGTAAGCTTCATGTTAGTTTCTGTTTTTTCTTGTTGGCGACATTCATAATAAAGAGAAATGTACGCTCACCACGCTGCACCTTGGTCCGGTCATTTCCACCCTGACGACGATTGTGACAGAGAGCTTCAAGTTCCTTGGTGTCCACAACACTAAGGACTTAACATTGTCCACACACACTCACACTGTTATTAAGAGGGCACAGCAGCACCTCTCCCCCCTCAGGAGGCTGAAAAGATTTGGCATGGGACCTCGGATACTCAAAAGGTTCTACGGCTGCACCATCGAGAGCATCTTGACTGGCTGCATCATCGCTTTGTATGTTAACTGCTTGGCATCCAACCGGAAGATGCTACAGAGGGTAAATCGTACCGCCCAGTATATCACTGGTGCCGAGATCCCAGAGGAAGGCCTGAAATATGTCCAAAGTATCCAGCCACCCAAGCCATAGACTGTTCACTCTGTTGGACAGATGCATCGGCTCGCAGACCAACAGGCTCTACCCCCAAGCCAACAGCTTGTACGCCCAAGCCATAAGACTGCTAAATAGCCAGACAGCTAAATAGTCAATTAATGGTACACAAACTACTGTATCTGCACTGACCCTATCTTGCACTGGAGAGTCTAAAGCACACATCACTAGACTATCTATAAACTATCATATATTATTATCTATATATAATATATATATATATTATATATTATATTATTATATATAATATAATATATTATATATTATATATATATATATATATATAGTATATATATATATTAGTTGATATATATACATGCTACAGAAAAATAAGGGAACACCTTAAACAACACATGAACCCAATCAATCACACTTCTGTGAAATCAAACTGTCCACTTAGGAAGCAACACTGATTGACAATACATTTCACATGCTGTTGTGTAAATGAATAGACAACAGGTGGAAATTATAGGCAATTAGCAAGACACCCCCAAAAAGGAGTGGTTCTGCAGGTGGTGACCACAGACCACTTCTCAGTTCCTATGCTTCCTGGCTGATGTTTGGTCACTTTTGAATGCTGGCGTGCTTTCACTCTAGTGGTAGCATGAGACGGAGTCTACAACCCACACAAGTGGCTCAGGTAGTGCAGCTCATCCAAGATGGCACATCAATGCGAGCTGTGGCAAGAAGGTTTGCTGTGTCTGTCAGCATAGTGTCCAGAGCATGGAGGCGCTACCAGGAGACAGGCCAGTACATCAGGAGACGTGGAGGAGGCCGTAGGAGGGCAAACAAACCAGCAGCAGGACCACTACCTCCGCCCTTTGTGCAAGAAGGAGCAGAAGGAGCACTGCCAGAGCCCTGCAAAATGACCTCCAGCAGGCCACAAATGTGCATGTGTCTGCTCAAACGGTCAGAAACAGACTCCATGAGGGTGGTATGAGGGCCCGATGTCCACAGGTGGGGGGGTGTCTTACAGCCCACACCGTGCAGGACGTTTGGCATTTGCCAGAGAACACCAAGATTGGCAAATTCGCCACTGGCGCCCTGTGCTCTTCACAGATGAAAGCAGGTTCACACTGAGCACATGTGACAGACGTGACAGTGGAGACGCCGTGGAGAACGTTCTGCTGCCTGCAACATCCTCCGCATGACCGGTGTTGGCGGTGGGTCAGTCATGGTGTAGTGGAATTTCTTTGGGGGCCGCACAGCCCTCCATGGGCTCGCCAGAGGTAGCCTGACTGCCATTAGTTACGAGATGAGATCCTCAGACCCCTTGTGAGACCATATGCTGGTGGCGGTTGGCCTGGTTCCTCATAATGCAAGACAATGCTAGACCTTCATGTGCTGGAGTGTGTCAGCAGTTCCTGCAAGAGGAAGCCATTGATGCTATGGACTGGCCCGCCCGTTCCCCAGACCTGAATCCAATTGAGCACATTTGGGACATCATGTCTCGCTCCATCCACCAACGCCACGTTGCACCACAGACTGTCCAGGAGTTGGCGGATGCTTTAGTCCAGGTCTGGGAGGAGATCCCTCAGGAGACCATCCTCCACCTCATCAGGAGCATGCCCAGGCGTTGTAGGGAGGTCATACAGGCACGTGGAGGCCACCACACACTACTGAGCCTCATTTTGACTTGTTTTAAGGACATTACATCAAAGTTGGATCAGCCTCTGTAGTTGGTGGTTTTCCACTTTAATTTTGAGTGTGACTCCAAATCCAGACCTCCATGGGTTGATAAATTTGATTTCCATTGATAATTTTTGTGTGATTTTGTTGTCAGCACATTCAACTATGTAAAGAAAAAAGTATTTCATAAGAATAGTTCATTCATTCAGATCTAGGATGTGTTATTTTAGTGTTCCCTTTATTTTTTTGAGCAGTGTATATACCTTTATATAACTAGGCAAGTCAGGGATCCTCCCGTTTTTAAATTTTCGCCTAAATTGACACACCCAAATCTAACTTCCTGTAGCCCAGGACCTGAAGCAAGGTTATGCATATTCTTGATACCATTTGAAAGAAAACACTTTGAAGTTTGTGGAAATGTGAAATGAATGTAGGAGAATATAACACATACAATCTGGTAAAATATAATACAAAGAAAAAAAACATGCTTTTTGGGGTATTTTTTGAAATGCAAAAGAAAGGCCATAATGCATTACTCCAGCCCAGGTGCAATTTAGATTCTGGCCACTGGCAGCAGTGTATGTGCAAAGTTTTAGACTGATCCAATAAACCATTGTATTTCTGTTCAAAATGTTGTGTCAAGACTGCCCAAATGTGCCTATTTGGTTRATTTATATTTTTTCATGTTCATAACTGTGCACTCTCCTCAAATAGTAGCATGGTATTCTTTCACTGTAATAGCTATTGTAAACTGGACAGTGCAGTTAGAATAACAATAATTTAAGCTTTCTGCCAATTTCAGATATGTGTATGTCCTGGGAAATGTTCTTGTTACTTACAATCTCATAATAGTCGCATTAGCCTACGTTAGCTCAACTGTCGGGAACCCAACGATCCTGTAGAGGATATTATGCCTACACCGGCCAAATCAGGACGACGCTGGGCCAATTGTGCACCGCCCTATGGGACTCCCAATCACGGCCGGTTGTGATACAGCCTGGATTGGTGTCTGTAGTGACACCTCTAGCACTGAGATGCAATGCCTTAGACCACTGCACCACTCAGCAGCCCATATATATATACACTCTACACACTCACTCACACACACTACATTGACACTCCCACACAAAACCCACACACATTCACATACACTACATACGCACACACATAACACACACACGCATACTGACACAACACAAACATTACACACGTACACTTCAACACTCATAATTTGATGGTGCTACGCTGTTCTTTATTTCACTTGTATTATTATCGATCCTGATGCCAAGTCACTTTACCCTGCCTTCATGTACATATCTACCCTTAAATACCTTGTACCTCTGCACATTGAACTGGTACTGATACTCCCTGTACATAGCTCCATTCTTGTATTTTATTTTATTCCTCTTGTGTTAATATTACATGTTTTAACTCTTTATTGTTGGGAACGGCTCGTAAGCAAGCATTTCACGGTAAAGTCTACACCATTTGTATTCGGTGCATGTGACAAATCAAATTTTATTGATTTGATTTGTTTAGGCACTATGATTTGTTGTCACCCATATGAAATCTTAGTAGAAATATTAGAAACCTCATATGTCACCTGTATGACAAGCAAAAACCCATGTGGATGTGACACTTGTGTGGCATCCATTTTGGTAATGTCAAAAAGCTTACATACAACATCAAGTCAAACCATCACCTTGCATAAGAAAAAGAAAGATAGGTGGATTTTCATTCCAATCCTAATCAAGCGCACCTTATTTTAATAATTAGCTGGTTGATAAGCTGAATTAGGTTAGTTACAACTAGGGTTGGAGCGAAAACCTACAGGAGGGTAGCACTCCAGGGTTGGAGAGTGCTGCTCTAAGGAATATCTTTACGCCTGATTTAAGATATCTCAACCCTTCATATACTAGAGATATACCTTTTGCATATCATCGACTTTGGTGAAGTCAAAAAGCTAATATACAATCTTCCAAACTCCTTGCTTATTAAAAATCCTAACCCTTACGCTTGGATGTTTTCTTCAATAGAAACCAGCCATACCATAACTAATAATTGGCTCTGTGGAGGAGAAGGAGGGTTGAGGGGAGCGATGATATATCCCTGGAGAACAAGTCCATGAAGAACTGATTGGGAAAATGTTGAACATGTTTCTCTGTCATCTCTTCTAGGACTTGATGGCTTGGCTGAACATACAGTGACCACGCCTGGAGAATAGATGAGAGGAGAGGAGATGAGAAGAGAGGAGAGGAAAGGAGAGGGGAGGAAAGGACAGTAGAAGAGAAGAGAGGAGAAGGAAAGGAGGCAATGAGAAGAGAAAAAGAGATGAGAGGAGAGAGTCAAAAAAGTGTTTAGAATGCAACAAGATCTCACAGTCTCACTTCAGTATTCAAAGTTTGTCGAGGGGGGATAAACATCTATGGGTGAAGTAAAAGTAGGTAAGGGTTAATGTTAAAACAGAAAAAAACTTGACGTTTAAGTGAAGGCATTAATTCTGACTGGTTAATGTAAGGGTTATGGTTAAAAAAAGAGTGCCTAGCACAGGGATTGAATCTGTGATACTCAGAGCCAAAGCACACAGTTTAAGCCCTTACACTATACCCATCCACAATGCTCTTGCAAGCCGCGAGCCTACTAGATGTAATACAGATTCATGTTGCCCCTAGTGGACGGTATTGAAGGCATCTCCTGATGTCCTGTGGACCTGGATAAAAGCCAAATAGTGAAATCTATCTGGTGTGAATAAATCAATTTCATCCATTTGTAGAATAAATCAACTCCATCTATCTGTAGAATTAAACAACTTCGGTTCTCTTCAACTGAAAACGATAAAAGTGGAAACAGACATGCAAGGCAATAATGTAACGTTGTTGAATCGTACTCCAACGTTTTGGCACCTACGTCATACACTGTAGCTAATGATGGAACATTTTGACCCACAGATGTTGCCTAGGTGTGTGTGTGTGTGTGTGTGTGTGTGTGTGTGTGTGTGTGTGTGTGTGTGTGTGTGTGTGTGTGTGTGTGTGTGTGTGTGTGTGTGTGCGTGTCTGCGCGTGTATGTTATTTACCTGCAGTTTCCAGTGGAGCATTCGTAGTAGTTCTGACAGTACGCCCCATAGGGTTTAGTACCCATGGTCCTCCACAGCGGGGTCATACGTGCCGTCCTCCTCTGTACCCTCTGCCCCGGACCCAGCTGGAGCTGACCAGAGTTGGGCTGGACGTCCGCAGAAGGATCAGGGCTCGAAGACACCTGAAAAATATACACAGACATAATCAATGAGCTACGGTTGTTCATACCGTTGTTTGTAAAATAAAATATTAAAGAGAGAATAGGGCTGGCAGACAACTGATACAATAGAAAGTCAGGCTGAGTTTACACAGGAAGTCCAAATATGATCTATGGCCAATAATTGGAGGTAGTTGTAATTGTAAAGGACAAATGTTGTAACTGTTATGCTGGTGAATGAGGACCCAAAAGCGACGTAATAGAAACAGAGTCTTTATTCCAGTCTTAAACAAATAATGATACTCCTGGATATTATCAAAGGTAAATCCAAAACAGGAAACTGAAATCCTCTCGTCAGTAGAGAGGAGCGACTGGAGACGCGACCACAGACTGCAGGTCGCTACAGGAAGGCACAGGCCGTAGCTGACAGACACCTGCTCACACGCAGCATCTGAAGAAGGCAAAAAACACGACAGGGCGGAACAAGGACACAGAACAGCAAACATCAAACAAGAATCCGACAAGGACAGAAGCGGAAAACAGAGGGAGAAATAGGGACTCTAATCAGAGGGCAAAATAGGGGACAGGTGTGAAAGAGTAAATGAGGTCGTTAGGAGAATGAGAAACAGCTGGGAGCAGGAACGGAACGATAGAGAGAGAGAGCGAGAGAGGGAGAGAGGGAGGGGGAGAGAGAGGGATAGAAAGAGGGAAAGAACCTAATAAGACCAGCAGAGGGAAGCACAGGGACAAGACATGATAATCAAAGACAAAACATGACAGTAACTTTACTTTACCGTTGATATGTCATCATGTTGACTGTTTCCATTTTCTACATCGGAATGGCTGCAGGTCCAAAGTTCCATAAACTCGCAAGCATGCAAAATAATGAATAGAAGTTACAGTATAGGAAATGTAAAGGTTTTCAGTCTTACCTGTTGAGCGAGCACCAGACACACCAGACACCATGCAAAGGCTGTCCTGCTACTGAAATAGTGGTGATGGTCCTGCATGTTTGACTGATGAAGTTGAGGTCCGATGATACAGATAGACAGAGCTAGATACAGGCTAGAGACAGGCTAGAGACACAGGCTAGATGCAGCTAAACACAACTAAAACAGGTAGACAGAGCTCGAGACA
Organism: Salvelinus sp. IW2-2015; assembly: GCF_002910315.2. NCBI lineage: Eukaryota > Metazoa > Chordata > Actinopteri > Salmoniformes > Salmonidae > Salvelinus > Salvelinus sp. IW2-2015. Next base: position 18,081,847 of record NC_036840.1, on the reverse strand, counting down.
CAACTAGAGACAGGTAGACAGAGGTGTTATACTGGTCTGGTGAAGCCTAGTCTATGTTCAGTAGTTTTACAGAGTCTGTTTAGCTCTGGCCGGCGTCGTCTCTCTCCTCAACTCAGTCTCAGTTAGCAGTGACAGCAGAACTAGACTGTTTCTCCTCCTCCTTATACTCTCCCATCAGGTCCTCAGAGAATTGTGTGTGTGCGCGCACATGCGTGTCAGCTTATCAGTTTGACTCCCTCTCCCTCTCCCTCTCCCTCTCTCTCTCTCTCTCTTTCTCTTTCTGCACTTGGCCTTTTTATGCCCCCTCTATGACATCATGTGTTTGTTCAAAGCTTGAAGATCGTTCTGATCAGCCGTAGCTCTAGACCGTGAGCCAACAGAACAGCAGTCACACACACACATACGCATGCACGCACACATACCTGCTGTGCAGACACTGCTAGCATGAACGTGGCGTGTGAACTTGAGATAGGGGAAGGGGGAGGTTGAAGGGGGAGTGTTGAGGCAGAAGAGAGTTTGAGTCCTTCCTTGTCATAAAAGATAAGGCCCTTAAGGGAGGGCATGTGAAAATGACTGTAAATCAGTGTTAAGCTTGGTTGTCTTATAGCACTTTAAAATGTTTAATACAACAGGGAGGCAACCTCCAGGATAGAAGCATAGAAAATGTCTAACTCACTTTCTCTAAGCAAGCCCTTATATTCTTTATCTCACAGCACCAAAGTTCTGTAAACACCCGCCATTCACAATCAGTGTCCTCGGTCCTTTTACCTACAGTCTGGCATGAATCATTATCAACAGATATGAGAACAATCCATAACATTCAGTATCAAGTCTAGTGACCTTCAAACCGTACACAAATGTGTCACAAAATAGAACACAGGAAATAATGTGTATTACAGAAAGGGACAACATTTAAATATAATAGGCATTGTGTTAATTACTCTTAACTGAATATGTACTTTATTCATCTTAAATATCCTCAACAGTAACGGTTTCCAAGCAAGCTGATGCAGTTACGCGAAATTACAGGATATTTTATGAGCACATATGGTATAGATTCCTGGAATGTGTGCATCATAAAAGCATGAGTGAGAATCCATGTGAGTCACCACATCTGCATCATGAAGAAATCATGAGGCGAAAAGACCTCAGAACTCTTTATTAGAACCGGGTCCGATTCCAAAGCCAAACAAAGGTCCTGACTTTCTGTCTTACTAACTCTGTCATCTGGATCGAACATGGAACATGCTATTATTTGTGTTCGTCAAAGGGAAAATTATTTTACCTTTCACATATGTTGGAACAACACAGATTAATTATTCCAGAACATCAACCCATATAGGCCTGCTATTATGTAACTGGATGTAGCTAGGTTTATCTCTTGCATGTTATTGTTTCAGAAACAAAAAAACACGCAATCACATTGATTTTGACATGCTGAATCACATTGATTTTGACATCTCTTGTAAGGACAACAGCATATTTAATTTAAGGAAGTTTCAAAGTATTCACTATAATGATAGTCCATAGTTCTGAGTTATATGTTGTGAGTTCTAATTTCTAAGTTAGTTTATATAAATGTTTTCTTATATTTGTTTTTACCCCTTTTTCTCCCCAATTGGTAGTTACAGACTTGTCCCATCGCTGCAACTCCCATACGGACTCGGAAGAGGCGAAGACTGAGAGCCATGCGTCCTCCGAAACGCAACCCCGCCAAGTCGTACTGCTTCTTGGCACAATGCTCACTTAACCCAGAAGACAGCCGCACCAATGTGTCAGAGGAAACAGTGTACACCTGGTGACCATGTCAGCGTGCATTGCGCACTGGCCTGCCACAAGAGCCGCTAGAGCACGATGGGACAAGGACAACCAAGCCAGTCAAACCCTCCCCTAATCCAAACAACACTGGGCCAATTGTGCGCTGCCTCATGGGTCTCCCGGTCACAGTCTGGGACCAAACCAAGATCTGTAGTGACACAGCTAGCACTGCGATGCAGTGCCTTAGACCTCTGCGCCAATCGGGAGACCCTTTGAGTTCTAATTCCTGATGTCTTTCCCAACGGAAAGTGCTTGATTTGCAAAAAACGCACTCAGTAAAGAAGTGACGAATTCGGTACCACTGCAATGTTGGCCTGATTATCGTCAAATGGTTTTTGTTATGCTCTTGGGAGGGATAAATCTAAGGAGTTCAGATTCTTCAGCTGGGGTAGTTTCAACACATCTCTGTTTGAGAGAATGGGGGGAATGGGGACGGAGAGAGAGAGAGAGGAAAGGAGAGCAAAAGTGTAAGAATGAAGAGCGGAGAAAATGAAGAGTATGAGGGCACATAAGAGACGAGAGAGAAAATAATGATTTGACACGTGGCTAATAAAGTACTGTTTTGTTCTAAACCCAGATGAGAAAAACATACAGTTCAATACATTTAAGTCACATAGAATGTATTTGCTAAAATGCATGTAATGGCTTAAAATGCATTCCAGAGATTCATGGACATACAGCACAAGTAAAACGTTTGGACACACCAACTCAGTACGGGGTTTTTCTTTATTTGTACTGTTTTCTACATTGCAGAATAATAGTGCAGACTGTGAAATAACACATATGGAATCATACAGTACCCAAAAAAGTGTTAAACAAATCAAAATATATTTTATATTTGAGATTCTTCAAAGTAGCCACCCTTTGCCTTGATGACAGCTTTGCACACTCTTGGCCTTCTATCCAGGTAGTCACCTGTAATGCATTTCAATTAACAGGTGTGCCTTGTTAAAAGTTAATTTGTGGAATTTCTTTCCTTCTTAATGCATTTGAGCCAATCAGTTGTGTTGTGACATGGTAGGGGTGGTATACAGAAGATAGCCCTATTTGGTAAAAGTCCATATTATGGCGAGAAAGAGAAACAACAGTCCATCATTACTTTAAGACATGAAGGTCAATCAATGCAGAAAATGTAAAATAACTTTCAACGTTTCTTCAAGTGCAGTTGTAAAAACCATCATGCGCTATGATGAAACTGTCTCTCATGAGAACCGCCACAGGATCTGCAGCAGAGGATAAGTTCATTAGAGTTAACTGCACCTCAGATTGCAGCCCAAATATATGCTTCACAGAGTTCAAGTAACAGACACATATGCAAACACACACAGTACAATTCTGTCCATCATGTGGTGTGTAGACCGGCCTTAATTTGTGTTCAATGGGGCTCATTTATAATTTCCATAAAATACTGTAAAATGTAAAATGTAAAATGTGTCCTTCCAATTTGTTCAGTTCAAAGCAATAAATATCAATAGTGATGTAACGAGTGCGCTGAGAGTTGGGAAGCAAGTTCTGGGAGTGAGTGTTTAAATAAATAAACGTAACATAATACAAAACAAGAAAACACGAACAATGCACATACTTCACAAAGAAACAGAAACAATAATGCCTGGGGAATGAACCAAAGGGAGTGACATATATAGGGAAGGTAATCAGGCAAGTGATGAAGTCCAGGTGAGTCTGATGACGCGCATGTGCGCGCATGTGCGCGTAACGATGGTGACAGGTGTACGCCATAACGAGCAGCCTGGTGACCTAGAGGCCGGAGAGGGAGCACACGTGACAGTACCCCCTCCCCGACTCGCGGCTCCGGCCACAGGACACCGACCAAAATGACGATCCCGGGGATCAGGAGCGGACCAGTCACCTCTGCTGAGGCACAGGAAACCTGTCAATCCGGCTGAGATGTGGGAGCATGGTGACCGAGAGCACCGGAGAGAGCGCATACGTGACGGTACACCCTCCCCGGCGCGTTCGGTTCCAGCCGCAGGACACCAACCAAAGGGACGATCTCGGGGATCAGGAGCAGACAGGTCACCCCTGTCGCCAACTGGGGCGCGGGAACCTGTTAGTCAGGCTGAGGCAGGGAAGCCTGGCGATCCGGGTGAGGCATGAGAGCCTGACGAGCCGGTGGAAACAGGAGAGCCTGGCGATCCGGCGAAGACATGAAAGCCCGACGAGCCGGCTGAGGCAGGGGAGCCTGGCGATCCGGCTGAGGCATGAGTGCCTGTGGATCTGGCTGAGGCATGAGAGCCATTACCGGCTCCCGGACCCGAAGTCATTCCCACTGACACACAAAAAAACAAAAAACACTCCCTTAGGTGAGGCGTTATTTTGTAACGAGTGCGCTGAGAGTCGGGAAGCAATTCAGGGAGTGAGTGTTTTAATAAAWAAAGGTAACATAATACGAAACAAGAAAACACGAACAACGCACAGACTTGACACTGAACAAAAACAATAACACCTGGGGAAGGAACCAAAGGGAGTGACATATATAGGGAAGGTAATCAGGCAAGTGATGAAAACCTTTATTTATATTTGTTCAAGATAAAAATGATTTATTCCACCCATGTCTTGATGATAATTGATAATAAAAATGATTAGCGCTTTTATTTATAAATGTGATCTAGCAGAGGTAAATGGCAAATATTAACCTGTATGCTGTCTATACTGCTTGCAATTGATATAAGTCAACATCTAAGTATTAAGTACTAAGTATTTTATGTAAATGGTTATGGCTGTATTGTTTTATAAACCCAATAATGTTGTGGGTCCATCAGACCCTCGGACATTGGGTGAATTACAAAAACATGAACACCACACAAGGGTTATTAAGGTCCTTATAAATCATATTAAATTGAGGCTTCACAAAGAATGTTTAACCCTGTCAGATTCAAGGGACCACTCTTACGTAAAAATGTTTAGACGCTTGACTGTAAGTCGCTTTGCATAAAAGCGCCTGCTAAATTTGATATATGATACTGAACAAAATGATAAAACCAACATGCAACAATTTCAATGATTTTACTGAGTTACTGTTCTTCCGGCGCTGACAGAGATGGCCGCCTCGCTTCGTGTTCTCAGGAAACTATGCAGTATTTTGTTTTTTTATGTATTATTTCTTACATTGTTACCCCAGGAAATCTTAAGTTTTATCACATACAGCCGGGAGGAACTATTGGATATAAGAGCAATGTCAACTTACCAACATTACTACCAGGAATACGACTTTCCCGAAGCGTATCCTCTGTTTGGTCCACCACCCAAGACAATGGATCGGATCCCAGCCGGCGACCCAAAACATTGGTGCCGCAGGAGGGGCAGAAGAAGCGTTCTTCTGGTCAGGCTCCGTAGACGGGCACATCACGCACCGCTCCCGAGTTTACTACTCGCCAACGTCCAGTCTTTTGACAACAAGGTAGACGAAATCCAAGCAAGGGTTGCCTTCCAGAGAGACATCAGAGATTGTAATATTCTTTGTTTCACGGAAACGTGAGTCACTCGAGACACGCATTCGGAGTCGGTACAGCCACCTGGTTTCTTCACCTCTCTGGTAAGAAGAAGGGGGGGAGGTTATGCCTTATGATTAACAGGACGTGGTGTGAACATAACAACATACAGGAACTCAAGTCCTTTTTCTTACAATCAAATGTCGACCGCATTATCTACCAAGAGAATTCTCTTCAATTATAATCACAGCCACATATATCCCCCCCAAGCAGACACATCGATGACAGTGTTCATTGGACTCTATGTAAACTGGAAACCACATACAGTATCCTGAGGCTGCATTCATTGTAGCTGGGAATTTTAACAAGGCAAATCTGAAAACAAGACTCCATAAATTTTATCAGCATATCGAATGCGCTACCCGGGCTGAAAAAATCCTGGACCATTGTTACTCTATCTTCTGCAACACATGCAAAGGATTGCCCCGCCCACCTTTCGGAAAAMCTGACCACGACTCCATTTTGTTTCTCCCAGCCTATAGATTGAAACTAAAACAGGAAACGTCGGTGCTCAGGTCTGTCCAATGCTGGTCAGACCAATCTGATTCCACGCTTCAAGATTGCCTACAGCAACTATTAAAACCTTCCACAACCAGAAACCGTGGATTGATTGCAGCATTCGTGCAAAACTGAAAGCGCGAACCACTGCTTTTAATCAGGGCAAGGCGACCGGAAACATGACCGAATACAAACAGTGTAGCTATTCCCTCCGCAAGGAAATCAAACAAGCTAAGTGTCAGTATAGAGACAAAGTAGAGTCGCAATTCAACGGCTCAGACACGAGAGGTATGTGGCAGGGTCTACAGTCAATCACAGACTACAAAAAGAAAACCAGCCCCGTCGCGGACCACGATGTCCTGCTCCCAGAAAAACCAAACAACTTCTTTGCTCGCTTTGAGGACAATACAGTGCCACAGACACGGCCCGTTACCAAAACCTGCGGGCTCTCCTTCACACAGCCAACGTGAGTAAAGCATTTAAACGTGTTAAACCTCGCAAGGCTGACGGCACAGACGGCATCCCTAGCCGCGTCCTCAGAGCATGCGCAGACCAGCTGGCTGGTGTGTTTACGGACATATTCAATCAGTCCTTATCCCAGTCTGCTGTTCCCACATGCTTCAAGAGGGCCACCATTGTTCCTGTTCCCAAAAAAGCTAAGGTAACTGAGCTAAATGATTATCGTAGCACTCACTTCTGTCATCATGAGGTGTATTGAGAGACTAGTCAAGGAACATATCACCTCCACCCTACCTGACACCCTAGACCCACTCTAATTTGCTTACCGCCCCAATAGGTCCACAGACGACGGAATTGCAATCACACTGCACACTGCCCTAACCCATCTGGACAAGAGGAATACCTATGTAAGAATGCTGTTCATCGACTACAGCTCAGCATTTAACACCATAGTACCCTCCAAACTCGTCATTAAGCTCGAGGACCTGGGTCTCGACCCCGCCCTGTGCAACTGGGTCCTGGACTTCCTGACGGGCCGCTCCCAGGTGGTGAGGGTAGGAAACAACATCTCCATCCCGCTGATCCTCAACACTGGGGCCCCACAAGAGTGCGTTCTCAGCCCTCTCCTGCGTTCTCAGCCCCCTGTTCACCCATGACTGCGTGGCCATGCACGCCTCAAACTCAATCATCAAGTTTGCAGACGACACTACAGTGGTAGGCTTGATTACCAACAACGACGAGACGGCCTACAGGGAGGAGGTGAGGGCCCTTGGAGTGTGGTGTCAGGAAAATAACCTCACACTCAACGTCAACAAAACAAAGGAGATGATCGTGGACTTCAGGAAACAGCAGAGGGAGTAGCCCCTTATCCACGTTGAGGGGACAGTAGTGTAGAAGGTAGAAAGTTTTAAGTTCCTCGAGCGTACACATCACGGCCAAACTGAAATGGTCCACCCACACAGACAGCGTGGCGAAGAAGGCGCAACAGCGACACTTCAACCTCAGGAGGCTGAAGAAATTTCGCTTGTCACCAAAAACACTCACAAACTTTTACAGATGCACAATCGAGGGCATCCTTTTGGGCTGTATCACCGCCTGGTACGGCAACTGCTCCGCCCACAACCGTAGGGCTCTCCAGAGGGTAGTGAGGCACAATGCATCACCGGGTGCAAACTACCTGCCCTCCAGGACACCTACACCATCCGATGTCACAGGAAGGACAAAAAGATCATCAAGCACAACAACCACCCGAGCCACTGCCTGTTCACCCCGCTATCATCCAGAATGCGAGGTCAGTACAGGTGCATCAAAGCGGGGACCGAGAGACTGAAAAACAGCTTCTATCTCAAGGCCATCAGACTGTTAAACAGCCATCACTAACATTGAGTGGCTGCTGCCAACATACTGACTCATCTCTATACACTTGAATAATAAAAAATTGGATGTAATAAATGTATCACTAGTCACTAGTGTGCCACTTTATATAATATGCCACTTTATATAATGTTTACATACCCTACTCTACTCATCTCATATGTATATACTGTACTCTATACCATCTACTGCATCTTGCCTATGCCATTCGGCCATCGTTCATCCATATATATATTTTTATGTACATATTCTTATTCATTCCTTTACACTTGTGTGTATAAGGTAGTTGTTGTGAAATTGTTAGATCACTTGTTAGATATTACTGCATGGTCGGAACTAGAAGCACAAGCATTTCGCTACACTCGCATTAACATCTGCTAATCATGTGTATGTGACAAATAACATTTGATTTGATTTATAATGAAATCAGTCAATTGAAATAAATTCATTACTCCCTAATCTATTGATTTCACATGACTTGGCAGCAGCGCAGCCAATCAGAATGAGTTTTTCCCCACAAATGGGCTTCTTTACAGACAGAAATACTCCTCAGATTCATCAGCTGTCCGGGTGGCTGGTCTCCGATGATACCACATGTGTGGTTACACATGATCTGCGTTTGTGAGGCCGGTTGGACGTACTGCCAAATTATCTAAAATGAAGTTGGAGGCAGCTTATGGTAGAGGATTCTCTGGCAAGAGTTCTGGTGCACATTCCTGCAGTCAGCATGCCAACTGCATGCTCCCTCAAAACTTGAGACATTTGTGGCATTGTGTTTTGTGACAAAATGAGCATATTTTAGAGTGGGCTTTTATTGTACCCAGCACAAGGTTCACCTGTGATCATGCTCAGCTTCTTGATTTGCCACACCTGTCAGGGGGATGGATTATCTTGGCAAAGAAGAAATTKTCAATAACAGGGATGTAAACAAATTTGTGCACAAAACTTGAGAGAAATAAGCATTTTGTGCTTTCTGGGATCTTTTATTTCAGCTCATGAAACATTCGACCAACACTTTAAATGTGTATAAATATTTTTGTTCAGTATCTATTATATTTCAATAAAACATTTCTAGGATGTCCCAACCTCTTTTCCTCTTGGGTGCAGAGTCAATATTGGACCTGACCTCAACTTCCCCCAAAATGCTGTGCTGCAGGATGAAACAAAACATTGTTAGGGCCTTTTAAAATCATTTTTTCCCCCAACATTCTGTTTTCTTGGTTTTGTTTTTCCAGGTTTCGGATTTCCCAATTTTTTTCTGGTTTACCACATTTCTTTCAAATAATTTCTGTGACTTCACAGCAATTGCAGCTAGCTACAATTTTGCTAGCTAGCAGGCTCAGCTAAATACAAATCCCCCTAGATACAGCCACATCTCATAGACACGTCATGAGATTTGTAAATTGAGAGGAATATAATAATACCAATTTAATTGAGTTTCCCATCTTCCTATTTAGAGTTTCTGTCACAGCACAGAAATGCCCTTATCCAAATGGTGTGACAAAGGCATTTACAAACAGACCTACTAACTTTCTTTGTTGTTACATGCAGTTCCTCCAACAAGAAGAGAGGCAAAAACCATTTGTCCGCCAGCTCAGGGACAAGCTACACTATTCGCCAGCCCTCTGTAATGTTCAATGTAATTGCATTGCTGAACTTTATGTACAAAAATGTACAAATGTACAAATAAAAGGAAATATATAATTTAAACATGTCTTAAATGTTTATTTGTTTTAACTGTTAGTGATGATTCCCTAAGTATTAAAACATTTGTGTTTACATCATTAAGCCATTTTGCATGTGCTGTAAATTACCAAATATATCTGACTTTAAAAGAAGTACAGCGTCATTCGATATAGAGGCTTCATTAATGTGTCATGAATCATCAAGTTTGCAGAAGCCACAACAGTAGCAGGCTTGATTACCAACGATGACGAGGGAGGAGGAGGTGAGGGCACTCGGAGTGTGGTGTCAGGAAAACAACCACTCACTCAAAGTCAACAAAACAAAGGAGATGATCGTGGACTTCAGGAAACAGCACACTGTGTACCCCCCAATCTACATCAATGGGACCGCAGTGGAGAAGGTGGAAAGCTTCAAGTTCCTTGGCTTACACATCACTGACAAACTGAAATGGACCACGGACACAGACAGTGTGGTGAAGAAGGCGCAACAGAGCCTCTTGAATCTCAAGAGGCTTAAGAAATTTGGCATGCCACCTAAAACCCTCACAAACTTTTACAGATGCACAATTAAAAGCATCATGTCGGGCTGTATCACCGCCTCTTACGGCAACTGCACCGCCCYCAACCACAAGGCTCTCCAGAGGGTGGTGTGGTCTGCCCAACGCATTACCGGAGGCAAACTACCCGCCCTCTAGGACACTGTTGGTTCCGTTTTGCTGTGGTCCGTTTTTTTACTTAACAAATAAGGAAGAGTGTTCTTCAGCCCTCTACCCTGTTGTAACAAGGCAATCTTAATTTTGTAGTGAGTTAGCCTAGCTACTATCAGACAGGGCCTTCCCTACCCTCTGCCACCAAAAACGATGAGCCCTTGAAAATCTATTGTTCGTCCGTCATTTTGAGATGACGTTTTTGTAAACCTTGACTTTTTCCTCCGTTGGCTGATAGTTTTCATTTAATCTTCCTTTATTCCCATTATGGCAATATCATTCCTCATCCTTCTGCACTTTAGATCAAGTAATTAGTGTGCTATTAGTGTTTTATTATCATACAGTAGCCTCTCCGTAGTGTCTTTTAAAACTTCTTGTGAATAGGGGGGGCGCTGTTTTCACTTTGGAAAAAAACGTGCCCAAATTAAACTGCCTCGTACTCTGTTCTAGATCATACAATATGCATATTATTATTACTATTGGATAGAAAACACTCTGAAGTTTCTAAAACTGTTTGAATTATATCTGTGAGTAAAACAGAACTCATTTGGTAGCAAACTTCCATACAGGAAGTGAAAAATCTGAAAACGAGGCTCTGTGTCAGGGCCTGCCTATTCAACTGGCTTTTATTTATGGATCTGTATGCACTTCATACGCCTTTCACTAGATGTCAACAGGCAGTAGAAGGTTGAATGGGGTGTCTAGCTTGATGTGAGGCCGAATAAGAGCTTTTGGAGTGGCAGGTCAGCTCTTTTGTCAGTTTTCGACAGCGCGCGGGGGAACCTCACATTGTCTTCTGAAAAGCGTTCGGTATACACGGCGAATTGCTCCGGCTCTGATTTTATTTGATACATATGAGAAAAACATCATAAAGTAGGATTTTTTTCAACCGAGTTTGATCAGTTTATTCAACGTTTATTGGGAATTTTGGAATTTTTCGTTCCATGCGTCAAGAGATGATGGACACGTGAGCTCGACATGGCTAGCCAAAGTTGCTAATTCGACAGAAGAAATGGACATTCTAAAACCAAACAACGATTTATTCTGGACCTAGGACACCTTGCACAACATTCTGATGGAAGAACAGCAAAAGTAAGACAACATTTATGATGTTATTTCGTATATCTGTGTAATATGTTGACTCCAACACCGCGGAGAATAGGTGAGTGCTGTCTCACAATAACGCATGCTGTATGTTGTGGTAAAGTTATTTTTAAAAATCTAACACAGCGGTTGCATTAAGAACCAGTGTATCTTTCATTTGCCATACAACAAGTATTTTTATGTAAAGTTTATGATGAGTTCTTTGGTCAGATTAGGTGAGTGTCCAAAATATCTCCGGACATTCTGGTGAATTGTTGCTACGTATTCACAATGTATAACCACGATTTGCAGCTCTAAATATGCACATTTTCGAACAAAACATAAATGTATTGTATATCTAGATGTTATAAGACTGTCATCTGATGAAGTTGTTCAAGGTGAGTGATTAATTTTATCTCTATTTTGTCGGTTTTGTGAAAGCTATTTTGGCGGGGAGTAAATGGCGTTGTGTGTTTGGCTATTGTAGTGAGCTAATAGAAATATATATTGTGTTTTCGCTGTAAAACACTTAAAAAATCTGAAATATTGMCTGGATTCACAAGATGTTTATCTTTCATTTGCTGTACACCATGTATTTTTCATAAATGTTTTATGATGAGTATTTATGTATTTCACGTTGCTCTCTGTAATTATTCTGGCTGCTTTGGTGCTATTTGTGATGGTGGCTGCAATGTAAAACTATGATTTATACCTCAAATATGCACATTTTCGAACAAAACATAAATGTATTGTATAACATGATGTTATAAGATTGTCATCTGATGAAGTTGTTCAAGGTTAGTGATTAATTTTATCTCTATTTCTGGGTTTCTAGGATGTGTTATTTTAGTGTTCTCTTAATTTTTTTGAGCAGTGTATTATTTTGATTCTTGTCACGCCCTGACCGTAGAGAGCATTTTATGTCTCTATTTTGGTTTGGTCAGGGTGTGATTTGGGTGGGCATTCTATGTTCTTTTTTCTATGTTTTTGGATTTCTTTGTTTTGGCCGGGTATGGTTCTCAATCAGGGACAGCTGTCTATTGTTGTCTCTGATTGGGAACCATAATTAGGTAGCGTTTTCCAACATGGTTTTTGTGGGTAGTTGTTTTCTGTTTTGTGTCTGCACCAGACAGGACTGTTTCGGTTTTCATTCATTTTCTTTGTTAGTTTTGTTATTAGTGTTCAGTTGTAATAAAAAGCATGAACACTTACCACGCTGCGCTTTGGTTCGATCCTTCTTCAACAGACGAACGTTACAGAACTACCCACCACAAGCGGACCAAGCAGCGTGGTATGGAGGAGCAGAGGGTTCAGGACTCCTGGACATGGGAGGAGATATTGGATGGACAGGGACTCTGGAGACAGGCTGGGGAATATTGCCGCCCGAAAGAAGAACTGGAGGCAGCTAAAGCTGAGAGGCGGCGATATGAGGCAAGGCAGCGCAGCAGGCAAGAGAGGAGGGGGGCACACGGGGAGATTGGCGGAGTCAGGCGAGCCAACTCCCCGTGCTTACCGGAAGCAGCGTGGTACTGGTCAGGCACCGTGTTATGCGGTAAAGCGCACGGTGTCTCCAGTGCGCGCTCATAGCCCGGAGCGCTATATGCCAGCCCCCCGCAAGTGCCATGCGAGAGTGGGCATCCAGCCAGGGCGGATTGTGCCAGCTCAGCGCGCTTGGTCTCCGGTGCGTAGTTTCGGCCCAGGGTATCCTGCGCCGGCTCTGCATACTATGTCTCCGGGGCGCTGGGATGGTTCAGTTCGTCCTATGCCTGCGCTCCGCCCGTGCCGGGCTAAAGTGGGCATTGAGCCAAATGGAAAGGTGCGAGTGGTAAGCACCAGATCTCCAGTGCTCCCCACATCCCGGTTCGACCTGTGCCTGCACTCTGGAGGGGCCGGGCTAAAGTGGGCATTCAGACTGGAGGAGTGGTGCCAAGGCCGCGCACCAGGGCTCCAGTGCTCCCCCACAGCCCGGTTCATCCGGTGCCTCCTCTACGCACCAGGCCTCCTGTAGGTCTCCCCAACCTGGTGGGCCCTGTGGCAGCCCCACGCACCAGGCTGTCTCTGCGTCTCCTCCCTCCAGAGTCACCCTCCAGTCCGGATCATCCAGCGACGCCCTCCAGTCCGGAGCCTCCAGTGTCGCCCTCCAGTCCGGAGCCTCCAGAGGCGCCCTTCAGTCCGGAGCTTCCAGCGACGCTCTACAGTCCGGAGCCTCCAGAGTCGCCCTCCAATCCGGAGCCTCCAGCGTTGCCCTCCAGTCCGGAGCCTCCAGTGTCACCCTCCAGTCGGGAGCCTCCAGCGACGCCCTCCAGTCGGGAGCTCCCAACAAGGGTCCCCAGTCCGGGGCCCGCTACGAGGGTCCCCAGTCCGGAGCGCGCTACGAGGGTCCCCAGTCCGGGGTCGGCGGCGAGGGTCCCCGCTCTAGAGGCGCCACCTAAGTGGGCCGAGCCAGAGGTGGAGCGGGGTCTACGTCCCTCACCAGAGCCGCCACCGCGGAGAAATGCCCAAATGAATCTCTTTTAGTTGGGAAGAGATTCCATGGCACATGGTTTATTAATTGTTACACAACTCTTCATAGCCCGGCTGCTGTAGGTGTGAACAGTTCTTCATCAACATCTTTATGCTTTAAAAGTGCATTTCCGCTCAGACACAATCTTGTGGATGTGATGGATTTTGATGGATGGATGTGATTTTGATGTGCAGGCAGTCCTCGATTGATTTATGTGAAATCCGGTTCCTGTCGTGAGCCTATATTGCGTTCATAGAGGAAAATGAGGACTCGCAGGTGTCAGCACATAAAACGCAAGTTTCTTTATTGTGCTGTATTGCTCTGAGCAGGCCACCCACAACGCACACAGGGACTCGCCTTCCAGATGACAAGTCCAAATCGAACAACTCAAGCTTCCTAGTCAAGGCCTCAAATTTCTCCACCATGTCCACGACTGTTTCCCTCTTCCTTGTAACTGCAGATTTAACCCGTTTAAGTTACAGAATATGTCCGCAAAAAAAGCGGTGTGTGCAGCTTGAAGTTAACGGTTTAATGTTTCTGCGTCGGGCCTCTATATGGGGCGGGAAGGCCACTGAAAGTTCTATGCTTAGATTCATAATTAGTCTGAGATTGAATTATTTCCAAACAGAGATATTTTCATTGCAAATAAGACTCGGTATTGGGAAAAGATGGAGAGATCTCTCTGTACATTCTTCTCTGAAATTTCGATTTTCATTATCCACCTTTCTTCTTGATACTTTTTGAGAGCCACATTTTATCTTGCTATCAAGCAAATTGTTCTGACCAAATGTTAATGTTACAAAAAGTAGTGTAACCTACAGTAGGCTACGTAAATTAATTGTGCTAATATTATATACMTATTATGTTCTGGCCCGCCGTCATCCAATTGTTATAATAGGTTTTGAAGCAATATGTCACTTTCTGACCTTTATTTCCTTTGTTTTTGTCTTTATTTAGTATGGTCAGGGCAGTCTGTTTGTTTATCTATGTTTTTCTATTTCTGTGTTTGGCCTGATATGGTTCTCAATCAGAGGCAGGTGTTAGTCATTGTCTCTGATTGNGCGAGGGTCCCCGCTCTAGAGGCGCCACCTAAGTGGGCCGAGCCAGAGGTGGAGCGGGGTCTACGTCCCTCACCAGAGCCGCCACCGCGGAGAAATGCCCAAATGAATCTCTTTTAGTTGGGAAGAGATTCCATGGCACATGGTTTATTAATTGTTACACAACTCTTCATAGCCCGGCTGCTGTAGGTGTGAACAGTTCTTCATCAACATCTTTATGCTTTAAAAGTGCATTTCCGCTCAGACACAATCTTGTGGATGTGATGGATTTTGATGGATGGATGTGATTTTGATGTGCAGGCAGTCCTCGATTGATTTATGTGAAATCCGGTTCCTGTCGTGAGCCTATATTGCGTTCATAGAGGAAAATGAGGACTCGCAGGTGTCAGCACATAAAACGCAAGTTTCTTTATTGTGCTGTATTGCTCTGAGCAGGCCACCCACAACGCACACAGGGACTCGCCTTCCAGATGACAAGTCCAAATCGAACAACTCAAGCTTCCTAGTCAAGGCCTCAAATTTCTCCACCATGTCCACGACTGTTTCCCTCTTCCTTGTAACTGCAGATTTAACCCGTTTAAGTTACAGAATATGTCCGCAAAAAAAGCGGTGTGTGCAGCTTGAAGTTAACGGTTTAATGTTTCTGCGTCGGGCCTCTATATGGGGCGGGAAGGCCACTGAAAGTTCTATGCTTAGATTCATAATTAGTCTGAGATTGAATTATTTCCAAACAGAGATATTTTCATTGCAAATAAGACTCGGTATTGGGAAAAGATGGAGAGATCTCTCTGTACATTCTTCTCTGAAATTTCGATTTTCATTATCCACCTTTCTTCTTGATACTTTTTGAGAGCCACATTTTATCTTGCTATCAAGCAAATTGTTCTGACCAAATGTTAATGTTACAAAAAGTAGTGTAACCTACAGTAGGCTACGTAAATTAATTGTGCTAATATTATATACMTATTATGTTCTGGCCCGCCGTCATCCAATTGTTATAATAGGTTTTGAAGCAATATGTCACTTTCTGACCTTTATTTCCTTTGTTTTTGTCTTTATTTAGTATGGTCAGGGCAGTCTGTTTGTTTATCTATGTTTTTCTATTTCTGTGTTTGGCCTGATATGGTTCTCAATCAGAGGCAGGTGTTAGTCATTGTCTCTGATTGGGAACCATATTTAGGTAGTCTGTTTTGTGTTGTGTTTTGTGGGTGGTTGTTTTCAGTCTTTGTGTGTCTGCACCAGATAGAACTGTTTCGGTTGTCACATTTGTATTTTTTTTTGTATTTTGAGTGTTCACTTTTATTAAATCAAGATGAACAATTACCACGCTGCACATTGGTCCTCCGATCCTTCTAATTTCTCCTCCTCAGACGAGGAGGAAGACGAAAGCCGTTACACAATAGCCTATTTCAGCACCTTTTCGCGCTGCTCTGAGACAAGCATGGGGACTGGTCTTGATAAATCAATTAGATTTTTATTTCACTGAATCTTCGTTTGGGTATTGGTTAGCCTACAAGGTGCCAAATTACTCTGTGCCGAATGGCCAAGAGGAGAAGACTGAAACCTTTTGTCGTCTTCACACCTTTGTGTACCGGGGTCCGATTGCGAGCTTGGATGCTTGGTAGGGTAGTCACGAGCGCGTGACTGTTCTGGAATTCCTCCAGACGGTACAATACCTAAGGGTGGTATTCTGCTGCATAGCAGAGTCCACTTGGGCGCTTAGAGTACTTATTTCAGACACATGAGTGTCACACTGTCTCCGTTCGGCTTCATGCTTAACTGTCATGGTTTGCAGGTAGAGAGTGTGGAGCGAGAGATTCAGTGATGAGATTGGAGATACATATTTCCATCTTTCTCACCTGGGTTCTCTCATCAATCATTTGATCAGCGACTTCAATGAGTTCCGCTGTTTTTTCATCCAACTTGGTCATTGTGTTCATAAATGTATCATCTTTGATCTGCAGCATTTGGACTAGAACATTATTGCTTTGAGTAACGTTCATTAAAACTGTCAGGTTTTGGCCAAGACTGTTCGGGTTTTGCTCACTAGATGTCCCCATTGCACCTTTTTTGTACCTTTTTGTTTTTCTTGCTCTAATTATTGTTTGCACCTGTAGGTCATTCCCTTGTTAGTATTTAAACCCTGTGTGTTCCTTAGTTCCTTGCTCAGTGTGTGTAAGTTAGCACCCAGCCCCAGCCCAAGCCTTGTTTTATATAGATATTTCTCTTGTTGGATTTTCCAGAGGTTCTCTGGTTTAGTTCTTGTGTATTATTTGAGTAGTCTTTTGAGGTTTGTTTTTCCCTGCTGTTATTTACCACTTTGTGGAGTTTCTTTTGTATTTTGGAGGATTTCCATTTTGTGCCTCTTGGCTTTATTTTTGGACATTGAAGATTTTGTTCTTTAATTAAACCAACATCTCTAGTACTGCTGTGTCTGCCTCATCTTCTGGGTTCTGACGATAATTAGTGACTGTTTCTCGCACCGGGTCCTGACAGAAACACTGAGCCATTATAATGAACCCAGAGGCAGCCAGTACCCAGGATCTTTTTTCCATGCTGTCCCACCACGAGGGGACTGTCCAACGCCACGAAGCTGCTCTGGTTCAGCAAGAGGCCTTAATGGCTAGACATTCTCAACTTCTGTCAGAGATGCTGACTTCCATAAAGCAGATTTCGGATCGACTTTCCCCGGTAACCGCTTCTGCTCCAGTTCATCCGATTCAAGTGCCCCTGGCAGTTAACCCCCTGGCTGAACCTCGTCTGCCGCCTCCCCAACGGTTCTCAGG
>NC_036840.1:17973689-18059087 GCF_002910315.2 Salvelinus sp. IW2-2015 | reverse complement strand
ATCACAAGCGCAACTAACTAACCTAGAACCAACCTAAATAACCTAGAAAAAACTACCTCAGATGACAGTCCTATAACATGTTACACAATAAATCTATGTTTTGTTCAAAAAAATTGCATATTTTAGCTATAAATCAGTTTTACATTACGCTACCATCATAGTACAGTCAGAAATCGCACGGAGTAGCCAGAGAAAATACAGACACCAACACCAACGTCAACTACTAATTACACATCATAAAACATTTCAGAAAAATATATGGTGGATAGCTAATGAAAGACAAAGATCTTGTGAATAGAGCCAATATTTCCGATTTTTGAAGTGTTTTACAGCGAAAACACAATATATCGTTATATTAGCTTACTACAATAGCTAGCACACAGCAGCATTGATTCTAGTCAAACGGTAGCGATAGCACAGTTCGACAGATATATGAAAAAGCATCCCAAATTGGGTCCTTATCTTTGTTGATCTTCCATCAGAATGTTCTCCAAGGGGTCCTTTGTTCAGAACCGTCTTTATTTGGATCCAGAACGAACGATTTCTCTCTTGAATTAGCAAGCACACTGGCCGTGCGGCGCTAACCTCTCCTTCTTGACAAAATTCTTGCGTCGCATCACGTCTAAAGTCCAGAATAAATTTCAATAATATAATTAAACTATATTGAAAAAACATACTTTAGGATGATATTGTGACATGTATCAAATAAAATCGAAGCCAGAGATCATATTCACCTTTAACGAGGGTTTTCCAGGAGCCGAGTCCAGGTCCAACTTCGCGCCCAGGAAAAAATATWAAGTGCYCACARCTCACTCCAAGAGGTTGTGTTCAATCCCAGGACGAGATAATCAAGTCATTTCTGCTCTCACTTCCGCATGACACCCAGGGGAAGGCGTATGACGTGTTTCTACAGTCCTAAGTGACATGCCCTTTTATAGACAAGCTCTTGAAGAGAGACATCGATTTTGGAAATCTCACGTCCGGATAGGAAATGGGCTGTAAAAAGAGTTCTGTTCCACTTAGAGAAATAATTCAAACGGTTTTAGAAACTAGAGACTGTTTTCTATCCAATAGTAATAATAATATGCATATTGTACGAGCAAGAATTGAGTAAGAGGCCGTTTGAAAATGAGCACCTTTTTCCAGTTTTTCAATACGCCCCCTGCAGCCATAACAGGTTATCATGGCCCCATAGTTCCAGTGAAGGGAAATCTTAATGCTACAGCACACAATTACATTATAGACGATTCTGTGCTTCCAACTTTGCAACAGTTTGGGGAACGCCCTTTGCTGTTTCAGCATGACAATGCCCCTGTGCACAAAGCGAGGTCCATACAGAAATAGTTTGACGAGATCGGAGTGGAAGAACGTGACTGGCCTGTACAGAGCCCTGACCTCAACCCCATCGAACCTTTGGGATTAATTGGAACACCGACTGCGAGACAGGCCTAATTGCCCAACATCAGTGCCCGACCTTAGTATTGCTCTTGTGACTGAATGGAAGCAAGTCCCCGCAGCAATGTTCCAACATCTAGTGGAAAGCCTTCCCTAAAGAGTGGAGACTGTTATAGCATCAAAGGGGGGACCAACTCAATATTAATGGCTATGTTTTTGAAATGAGATGTTCAACGAGCAGGTGTCCGCATACTTTTGGTCATGTTGTGTATTTTAGAAGCTTTTCACTGACAGCCGCAACTCAATCAGCTAGACCTATTGCCATGCACACCACCCAAATTGCGGACTTCCAAACATACTTGTGATTTGATCCAATCCACAGCTATTTTTTAAGTAAGCTAATGATCGTCTCTGGCTATTTCATGCTACCGGTTGAAGTATTTTGAATGATTCGATTTAGACAGGAGTAATTATATAATTTTTGGCGAATCAATTTACTGCCAACTATATGTAGCCCATGCATCTGATGCTGTCTGGACAGAAATAGTATGACAAGCCATAATCTTTTGGTCCATACAGCATCAGATACATGGTCTACACATACTGAGACAGAGGGGCGGTCTCGGTCAAATAAATGATCAATATTTAAATATTTTCTTTGAACAGGCAAAGTAGGGCAGGCCAGGCCCCATAAGACCCGCCCGTAACGCCCTGCACACCACACACACACACCGCTGGGGTCTGGGAAACTCCTTTCATGGCTAGGCATTCAGTCAACCATTCAGACCTTCAGTCAGCCAACCAGTCAGGGAAATTGATGAGCTTGTTGCTTGTTGTGCTTTCACTGAGGCAGTGATTTCTGAAGCCATCACAATTCTGTCAGTGGCAGTGAACTCAGTATGGCTGGTGGAGGCGAGGGAGGGAGGTAGGGAGGGAAGGAAGGAAGGAAGGAAGGAGGGAGGGAGGAGAGAGGAGAGAGAGAGAGAGAGAGAGAGAGAGAGAGAGGGTGGTGCCTCCTCAGAGAAGATCATAGTGCAGAGAGTAACAACACGAGCAGGGTGAGACTCGCACTTGGAAGAGAACGGAGAATACCAACCTTCGCCTCTCTGAAAGGAACAGCTGGGTTTGACTTATTAAACGGAAACAAACAGATTAAATGATTGAAGGAGTCACATCATAAAAAACAATCGCTATTCGCTGTCAAGGAGATATACCTAGATATAAGCTACCGAGAGAGGTTGACTATTGGTAAAAAACAATCGCTATTCCCTGTCAAGGAGATATACCTAGATATAAGCTACCGAGAGAGGTTGACTATTGGTGCGCAGGGTTGTTGGTTGACGGTAGGTTTATAGAGCACGAGCGTTTTCAGCACCTTGGATAGAGCACGCGAGCGAGCGGGACCATGGCTCCAATGGTGACGAAAGAAATGCAGTTCGGTAAGTAGCTGGGATGGGAAAACTGTCTTATTTGAGTGGGAGCAGCCAATAGTTGGTGGGAGAACTCGGAAAGCCCCTGTCTCTTTTATTTTGGTTGGTAATATTCAGTTGCGTCACAAATAGTACCCTATTCACTATTTATTAAATGTATTTATCCTTTATTTATTTAGGAGTTCATATTGAAAATATCCTGTCATGTCCTAATGCACTGGGGTTGCCTACCCAGTTTGTGCTCTGACACTAAGCTAAGAATATCTATTTGTGTTGCTAACTAACCAAGCACCCTAGTCCCTCATCTGATTAGATTACTATTTGAGATTAGTGATAGTTAATTAAATCAGTAATCAGTTAGATAAATCAGTAAGGAAGTGAATGACTTTGTCTTCAAATCGCCATGACATCTAAATGTTTACGTCAAAAAGGCATTTTCTCTAATCATATTCAGTACATCTCATGACTCTATATGGGCCTTGATTAGTCAGTCATGTAATGTAGGAGTCACAGATTGTGCTGTTGTCATATGACACGTGTGATGTGTCTGGCACCCTATTCCCTAATAGGACAATACTTTTGACCAGTGTCCATATGGAATAAGGTGCCATTTGTGACACGCCCCGAGATTGTGCAGTTGTTATGCTGTCTCTGACTCACACAGTGCATTAGTCAGCTAGCCAGTCAGTCATTCAGTCTATTAGTAATTAGTATTAAGCAGTGGGTTTCTGACGCAGCTTGTCATTACATTAATCTACAGACCTAGTAAGAATAAAGGAAGCTTCCGCACATTCACACACACACACACACACACACACAGACACACTCAACAGACAGACAATAGAGCAAGAGGAGGGAGGGACAAAAACAAGACAAGAGTATTCATTTATCTTTCTCTCTCTCCCCCCGACTTCTCCCCTACTCTCTCTGTCCCCCCCCCCCCCCCCCCCCCCCCCCCCCCCCCCCCCCCCCCCCCCCCCCTTCTCCATAGCAGAGGTGCCGGTGAGTGTTGCCGTGGTAAGTGTGTTTGGCCTAGTGTCCTGCGTCTCCATCTTCGCCTGGATCTGCTGCCAACGTAAGAACACCAAGTCTCAGGAGACAACACCCTACAAGTTCATGCACATGCTCAAAGGCATCGACATCTACCCAGAGAGCCTCAGCGACAAGAAGTTAGACAGCAAGATCGACGTGAACGGAAACTGTAATGTCAACAGCAACAATGGTAAACAACAACAACAACAAGTGGCCTCCAGCCCAGCAGGGGGCAGAATGGCCCTCCACCTCGACCTGGAAAAACAACAAGACCTGAACGACAACTTCACCATCACCACCAAACCTCCACACCCCAATGTCCAGATCCACACCAAGGTCCGCAGCTCCCCAGACTTGGATCTTCCCTCGCCCCACCCAGGGTTCACCCAACCTGGGGTTAGAGACCTGGCCCTGGTTTCCCCCACCAGCGGCAGTCTCTCCAGCCAGGCCACCACCCACACCCAAGGGGACGCGGACCAGGACAAACCCCAGGACGGAGGCCCCGATGTCGGCCTTGGGACCCTCCACTTCTCTCTGGAGTACAACTCAGAGAAGAAGGCCTTCGTGGTTCACATTAAGGAGGCGCACGGGCTGACTCCGACCGACGAGCAGTCCCTGACTTCTGACCCCTACATCAAGCTGACCCTGCTGCCTGAGAAGAAGCACCGGGTCAAGACCCGCGTCCTGAGGAAGACTCTGGACCCGGTGTTCGACGAGACCTTCAGCTTCTATGGGATCCCAATGATCCGCGTGCAGGAACTGTCGCTCCACTTCATGGTGCTCAGCTTCGATAGGTTCTCCCGTGATGAGGTTATCGGCGAGATGCTCATCCCATTGGCCGGGATCGACCTGACGGAGGGGCGTGTCCTGATGAGCCGCGAGATCATCAAGAAGAATGTCAGGGTAAGAGATAGTTACTTGGTTCATCATCATCATCATTATTATAATTATCATTATTATAGTCATCATCATCCCCATCATCATATTCATCATTCTCAGCTTTTACACCTTCACTACTATAGAGTACAGTAAAACAACCGCTCTCCATTCTAGCTCTGAGGGACTCATGATCACAATGACGGTGCACTATTAGCGTCTAATAGAAATTCTGCTTGGCATAATAACTCTTAGCATAATATTAATTAAATCCTCTTTGTAGTGAGAGTTTATTCCTACAGTAATATGTAATATGATAATACAGCCTCCTGTAGTTAAATGTTACAGGGTACTAATGGAAAAACACAAGGAGAGTCCCAAATGGCACCCTATTCCATATAGTGTACTACTTTTGAGAGGACCTATATGGCTCTGGTCAAAAGTAGTGTACTATATAGGGAATAGGGTGCAATTTTGGACGCTGCCCACAGTTTATGAATGTTATAAGATTGCAGGTATCATTGTACCTGCCACTGTGTTTTTAGAATCTCTAGATAATTCTAGAATAGATTATTCTAGAATTGATACTGATATTCTATCCTCTATGTAGCGCTGGGCTGGGCTGTTGCTGTTGCTGTCTTTTCCATATGATAGGTGAGGAGTAGTACTACGGTGAAGGGACAGAGTTGTAGGCTCTATTGAATTGTATTGTACTGTGTACTGTGTACATTGGCGAGGGAGTGAGAGAGTGAGTCGTATGTCTTTGTGTAGTGTTGTGTGCCAAGCTTCTAGACTCTTCTACGCTGCTGGTAAACCTGACTTCTCTCTCTGCTGCTGCTCTGCTGCTTAGTAAAGGGACTGAGAAAAGGGCTTGGTTGTATTGAGGATTTGTTGTTTCTTGGTTTTATGTTCTCCCTCTTTTCTAATGTTTACAAATGCATGAAGAGTTTATTTCCAAAATGCTATATCCACCAATTTTTCATTATAATTGATTGCTTATGGGTACCTTCATGTTTGTGTCAAATATTACTGTTCTCAAATTTTTTTAATAATAGATTTTAGATGTGTATGAAAATGTTTATTTTTTTTGCTAAATGCTATATAACATTGTTTAGCTGTAATGGAATGTTTGTATCCTGCATAGTAAAACAGTGATATGTGATTGTCTCACATAGATATCTAAAGTTGAATGCACTCACTGTAAGCCGCTCTGGATAAGAGCATCTGCTAAATAATTAAAATGCCAAATGTAAATGTTTTACTTACAAATCTCATGTTACTGTATTGATTTATTTATTTAAAACAAACATATTGATGTCACAAATGTATAATTTCCAAAAAATATAATACATTAAAAATATAGTTATTTGTTACATTTGACTGTGTGTAACCTAGTAGTACTAATTTCTCTGAAAGTGAGGCGGATATACAGTGACTTCGGAAACTATTCAGACCCCTTTACTTTTTCTACATTTTGTTACTTTACAGCCTTATTCTAAAATTTATTAAAATATACAGTACCAGTCAAAAGTTTGGACACACCTACTCATTCCAGGGTTTTTCTTTATTTTTTATATTTTCCACATTGTGGAATAATAGAGAAGACATCAAAACTATGAAATAACACATATGGAATCATGTAGTAACCAAAAAAGTGTTAAACAAATCAAAACATATTTTATATTTGAGATTCTTCAAAGTAGCCACACTTTGCCTTGATGACAGCTTTGCAATCTCTTAGCATTCACTCAACCAGCTTCATGAGGTAGTCACCTGGAATGCTGTCTTACCGACAACGGCAACGATGAGACTATAGGGAGGAGGTCAGAGACCTGGTCGTGTGGTGCAAGGACAACAACCTCTCCCTCAATGTGACCAAGACAAAAGAGATGATTGTGGACTACAGGAAAATGAGGACCGAGCACGCCCCCGTTCTCATCGACGGGGCTGTAGTGGAACAGGTTGAGAGCTTCAAGTTCCTTGGTGTCCACATCACCAACAAACTTTCATGGTCCAAACACACTAAGACAGTTGTGAAGAGGGCACGACAAAGCCTATTCCCCCTCAGGAGACTGAAAAGATTTGGCATGGGTCCTCAGAACCTCAAAAGCTTCTACAGCTGCACCATCGAGAGCATCCTGACTGGTTGCATCACTGCCTGGTATGGCAATTGCTCGGCCTCCGACCGCAAGGCACTACAGAGGGTAGTGCGTACGGCCCAGTACATCACTGGAGCCAAGCTTCCTTCCATCCAGGACCTCTATGTCAGACGGTGTCAAGAGAAGGCCCAAAAAATTGTCAAAGACTCCAGCCACCCGAGTCATAGACTGTTCTCTCTGCTACCGCACGGCAAGCGGTACCGGAGCGGCAAATCGAGGTCCAAAATGCTTCTTAACAGCTTCTACCCCCAAGCCATAACACTCCTGAACAGCTAATCAAAGGGCTACCCAGACCCCTCTTTTACACTGCTGCTACTCTCTGTTTATAATCTATTCATAGTCATTTTAACTCTACCTACATGTACTGCTGCGGTTTAATTATTTGTTACTTTTATTTTCTACTTTAAATTTTTATTTATCAATATTTTTCTTAACCTCACCAGGGTATGTGGGACGGTAGCGTTCGCAGCCAGTGAAACTGGAGGGCACCAAATTCAAAACAACAGAAATCCCATAATTTAAATTCCTCAAACATACAAGTATTTTACACCATTTTAAAGATACACTTGTTGTAAATCCAGCCAAAGTGTCCGATTTCAAAAAGGTTTTACGACGAAAGCACACCAAACGATTATGTTAGGGTATGAGCCAAGTCACAGAAAAAGACAGCCATTTTTCCAGCCAAAGAGAGCAGTAACAAAAAGCAGAAATAGAGATAAAATTAATCACTAACCTTTGATGATCTTCATCAGACGACACTCATAGGACTTCATGTTACACAATACATGTATGTTTTGTTCGGTAAAGTTCATATTTATATGAAAAAATCTGAGTTTAGACGGGACGCTACTGTCTCACTTGGCAAAAAGCCTGAGAAAATGCAGAGCGCCAAATTAAAATTAATTACTATGAAAATTACTATAAAATCTAACTTTCATTAAATCACACATGAAAGATACCAAATTAAAGCTACACTGGTTGTGAATCCAGCCAACATGTCAGAATTCAAAAATAGGCTTCAGTGAAAGCATACGATGCTATTATCTGAGCATAGCACCATAGTAAACAAAAGAGAGAAAACATTTCAACTCTGCAAGCGTCGACACAAAACGCAGAAATAAAAAATATAATTCATGCTTTACCTTTGACGAGCTTCTGTTGTTGGCACTCCAATATGTCCCATAAACATCACAAATGGTCCTTTTGTTCGATTAATTCCGTCGATATATATCCAAAATGTCCATTTATTTGGCGCGTTTGATCCAGAAAAACACAGATTCCAACTTGCTCAAATGTGACGACAAAATATCTCAAAGGTTACTTGTAAACTTTGCCCAAAAATGTCAAACTACTTTTGTAATACAACTTTAGGTATTTTTTAACGTTAATAATCGATAAAATTGAAGACHGGATGATCTGTGTTCAATACCGGAGGAAAACAATGTGTAGCATGTTTTCTGGTCTCCCACCTCTAACAAACAGGACACGTCGAGTGACTCGACTTCAAGATGGCCTTACTTCTTCATTACACAAAGGAATAACCTCAACCAATTTCTCAAGACTGTTGACATCCAGTGGAAGCCGTAGGAACTGCAAGCAAGTCGCTTAGTTTCCCAATGAAAACTCTTGAAAAGAGAGTGACCTCAACAAAAAAAATCGGAATGGTTTGTCCTCGGGGTTTCGCCTGCTAAATAAGTTCTGTTATACTCACATACATGATTCAAACAGTTTTCAAAACTTCAGAGTGTTTTCTAACCAAATCTACTAACAATATGCATATCCTATCTTCTGGGGATGAGTAGCTGGCAGTTGCATTTTGGTATGCTTTTCATCCAAACATGAAAATGCTGCCCCCTACCCTAGAGAAGTTAAACCAATGTATAACACTTGTATATTTTATGAATGTTTATTATGAGTATTTCTGTTTTCTGAATTTGGCGCTCTGCAATTTTACCGGATGTTGGCCAGGTGGGACGTTACCATCCCACCTGCCCATAAGAAGTTTTAACAAACCTCCAATCCAGCTTCAATGCCATACAACACTCCTTCTGTGGCCTCCAACTGCTTTTAAATGGTAGTAAAATTAAATGCATGCTCTTCTATCGATCCTTGACTTAGGCGATGTTATTTACAAAATAGCCTCCAACACCCTACTCAGCAAACTGGGTTGTAGTCTATCACAGTCCCATCCAAAATTACATCTAGAATCTGTCATGTTTTGTCTTTGATCATCATGTCTTGTCCCTGTGCTTCCCTCTGCTGGTCTTATTAGGTTCTTTCCCTCTTTCTATCCCTCTCTCTCCCCCTTCCTCTRTCCCTCTCTCGCTCTCTCTCTCTATCGTTCCGTTCCTGCTCCCAGCTGTTTCTCATTCTCCTAACGACCTCATTTACTCTTTCACACCTGTCCCCTATTTTGCCCTCTGATTAGAGTCCCTATTTCTCCCTCTGTTTTCCCGCTTCTGTCCTTGTCGATTCTTGTTTGATGTTTGCTGTTCTTGTGCCCTTGTTCCGCCCTGTCGTGTTTTTTTTGCCTTCTTCAGATGCTGCGTGTGAGCAGGTGTCTATGTCAGCTACGGCCTGCTGCCTTCCTAAAGCGACCTGCAGTCTGTGGTCGCGTCTCCAGTCGTTCTCTCTATTGACCGAGAGGATTTCAGTTTTCCTGTTTTGGATTTACCATTGCATAATATCCAGGAGAATCATTATTTGTTTAATACTGGAATAAAGACTTCTGTTTCTATTACGTCGCTTTTGGGTCCTCAATTCATCAGCGTAACAGAAGAATCCGACCAAGAAAGGACCCAGCGACTACGGATTCTCGCAACACTGCCGTCGAGATCCAGGGAGCAATTGCTCGGCAGACACGAGCAGGAATCTGTCTGCTGCTCGTCATGCGTTGAGACCCTGTCCGCTCAGGTCTCCGATCTCTCAGGACAGTTTCAGAGTCTTCGTCTCGTGCCACCAGCTACTTCCTGCTTTCCGAGTCTCCGGAACCTAGGGTTAATAACCCACCATGTTACTCAGGGCAGCCCACTGTAAGTGTCGCTCCTTTCTCACCCAGTGTGATATTGGTGTTTCCTCTCTCCCAGCCCAAACACAATACTCAAGAGAGAGAGCTCGGATCGCTCACGTCATATCACTCCTTACTGGTCGGAGCTCAGGAGTGGGGCACAGCTATCTGGGAGACAAGGGCTGAGTGTTCTAACGTTTATCAGAACTTTAAAGAGGAGATGATACGGGTTTTTGATCGTTACAGTTTTTGGGAAGGAGGCTTCCAGGGCCCTGGCTGTCCCTATGTCAAGGTGACGATCCATAACGGATTACTCTATAGAGTTTCGCAACTCTTGCTGCATCCAGTGACTGGAACGAGCCGGCGTTGCTCCGCTCGTTTTCTGGAGGACTCCACGCTGGGTTAAGGAAATGAAGATTCTCTCCCGGGAGGTTCCTTCCAGAGTGGACTCTTTGATTGCACTCTCACCATCCGCATAGAACGACGGGTAGATCTTCGTCACGAGCTCGTGGAAGAGAGCTCGCGCGTTAACGGTGTTTCCCCTCTCCGCATCTCGACCATCTCCTCCCCACCGCTCAAGAGACTGAGCCCATGCAGCTGGGAGGTATTCGCATCTCGACTAAGGAGAGGGAACGGAGAATCACCAACCGCCTTTGCCTCTATTGCGGTTCTGCTGGACATTTTGTCATGTCATGTCCAGTAAAAAGCCAGAGCTCATCAGTAAGCGGAGGGCTACTGGTGAGCGCTACTACTCAGGTCTCTCCATCAAGATCCTGTACTACCTTGTCGGTCCATCTACGCTGGACCGGTTCGGCTGCTTCCTGCAGTGCCTTGATAGACTCTGGGGCTGAGGGTTGTTTTATGGACGAAGCATGGGCTCGGAAACATGACATTCCTCTCAGACCAGTTAGGGAAGCCCACGCCCATGTTCGCCTTAGATGGTAGTCTTCTCCCCAGTATCAGATGTGAGACACTACCTTTAACCTCACCAGTATCTGGTAACCACAGTGAGACCATTTCCTTTTTGGTTTTTCGTTCACCTTTTACACCTGTTGTTTTGGTCATCCCCTGGCTAGTATGTCATAATCCTTCTATTAATTGGTCTAGTAATTCTATCCTATCCTGGAACGTTTCTTGTCATGTGAAGTGTTTAATGTCTGCTATCCCTCCTGTTTCTTCTGTCCCCTCTACTCAGGAGGAACTGGTGATTTGACAGGAGTGCCGGAAGAATATCATGATCTGCGCACGGTCTTCAGTCGGTCCAGAGCCAGCTCCCTTCCTCCTCACCGGTCGTATGATTGTTGTATTGATCTCCTTCCGGGGACCAACTCCCCCCGGGGTAGACTATACTCTCTGTCGGCTCCCGAACGTAAGGTCTCGAGGATTATCTGTCTGTTTCTCTCGACGCCGGTACCGTGGTGCCTTCTTCCTCTCCGGCCGGAGCGGGGGTTTTTCTTTGTTAAGAAGAAGGACGGCACTCCTGCCCCCTGCGTGGATTATCGAGGGCTGAATGACATAACGGTTAAGAATCGTTATCCGCTTCCCTTATGTCGTCAGCCTTCGAGATTCTGCAGGGCAGCCAGGTTCTTTACTAAGTTGGACCTTCGTAACGCTTACATCTCGTACGCATCAGAGAGGGGACGAGTGGAAAACGGCGTTTAACACTCCGTTAGGGCATTTTGAATACCGGGTTCTGCCGTTCGGTCTCGCTAATGCTCCAGCTGTCTTTCAGGCATTAGTTAATGATGTACTGAGAGACATGCTGAACATTTTTGTTTTCGTTTACCTTGACGATATCCTGATTTTTTCACCGTCACTCGAGATTCATGTTCAGCACGTTCGACGTGTACTCCAGCGCCTTTTAGAGAATTGTCTCTACGTGAAGGCTGAGAAGTGGCGCCTTTCCATGTCTCCTCTGTCACATTTCTCGGTTCTGTTATTTCCGCTGAAGCATTCAGATGGATCCGCGCTAAGGTCCAGGCTGTCAGCGATTGGCCCGTTCCTAAGTCACGTGTCGAGTTGCAGCGCTTCTCGGTTTTCGCTAAATTCTATCGGCGTTTCATTCGTAATTTCGGTCAAGTGGCTTGCCCCTCTCACAGCTCTGACTTCTGTCAGACTTGCTTTAAGTGTCCGGTTCCGCCCAGGGAGCTTTTGATCTCTCAAGAAGCGTTTTACAATCCGCCCCTATCCTTGTTACTCCTGACGTCAACTAAACAATTCATTGTCGAGGTTGACGCTTCAGAGGTGGGCGTGGGAGCCATTCTGTCTCAGCGCTTCCATTCTGACGATAAGGTCCATCCCTTGCCTTACTTTTCTCATCGCCTGTCGCCATCGGGAGCGCAACTATGATGTGGTAACCGCGAATGCTCGCCATCCGCTTAGCCATAGGCGAATGGCGACAGTGGTTGGAGGGGGCGACCGTCCCTTTTGTCGTTTGGACTGACCATAAGAACCTTGAGTACATCCGTTCTGCCAAACGACTTAATGCACGTCAAGCTCGTTGGGCGTTTGTCTTTTTTCGCTCGTTTCGAGTTCGTGATTTCCTATCGCCCGGGAAATAAGAACACCAAGCCTGATGCCTTATCCCGTCTCTTTAGTTCTTCTGTGGTTTCTACCGACCCCGAGGGATTCTCCCTGAAGGGCGTGTTGTCGGGTTGACTGTCTGGGGAATTGAGAGACAGGTAAAGCAAGCACTCAGCTCACACTGCGTCGCCGCGCGCTTGTCCTAGTAACCTTCTGTTCGTTCCTGTCTCTATCGTCTGGCTGTTCTTCAGTGGGCTCACTCTGCCAAGTTAGCTGGCCACCCCGGCGTTCGGGGTACGCTTGCTTCTATTCGCCAGCGGTTTTGGTGGCCTACTCAGGAGCGGGACACGCGCCGTTCGTGGCTGTTGTTCGGACTGCGCGCAGACTAAGTCAGGTAACTCTCCTCCTGCCGGTCGTCTCAGACCGCTTCCCATTCCTTCTCGACCATGTCTCACATCGCCTTAGACTTTATTACCGGTCTGCCTTCGTCTCGGGGAAGACTGTGATTCTTACGGTTATCGATAGGTTCTCTAAGGCGGCACATTTCATTCCCCTCGCTAAGCTTCCTTCCGCTAAGGAGACGGCACAAATCATCATTGAGAATGTGTTCAGAATTCATGCCTCCCGTTAGACGCCGTTTCAGACAGAGGTCCGCAATTCACGTCACAGTTTTGGAGGGAGTTCTGTCGTTTGATTGGTGCTTCCGTCAGTCTCTCTTCCGGGTTTCATCCCCAGTCTAACGTCAAGCAGAAAGGGCCAATCAGTCGATTGGTCGCATATTACGCAGCCTTTCGTTTCGAAACCCTGCGTCTTGGGCAGAACAGCTCCCCTGGCTGAGTACGCTCACAACTCGTTTCCTTCGTCTGCTACCGGGCTATCTCCGTTTCAGAGTAGTCTGGGTACCAGCCTCCTCTGTTCTCGTCCCAGCTCGCCGAGTCCAGCGTTCCCTCCGCTCAGGCCTTTTGTCCAACGTTGTGAGCGCACCTGGAGGAGGGTCAGGTCTGCACTTTGCCGTTACAGGGCGCAGACTTTGAGAGCCGCCAATAAACGTAGGATTAAGAGTCCTAGGTATTGTCGCGGTCAGAGAGTGTGGCTTTCCACTCGTAACCTTCCCTTACGACAGCTTCTCGCAAGTTGACTCCGCGGTTCATTGGTCCGTTCCGTGCTCTCAGGTCGTCAATCCTGTCGCTGTGCGACTGCTTCTTCCGCGACATCTTCGTCGCGTCCACCCTGTCTTCCATGTCTCCTGTGTCAAGCCTTTCTTCGCGCCCCCGTTCGTCTTCCTCCCCCCCCCCCCGTCCTTGTCGAGGGCGCACCTATTTACAAGGTACGGAAGATCATGGACATGCGTTCTCGGGGACGGGTCACCAGTACTAGTGGATTGGGGAGGGTTTCGGTCCTGAGGAGAGGAGTTGGGTTCCATCTCGGACGTGCTGGACCGTTCGTTGATTGATGATTTCCTTCGTTGCCGCCAGGGTTCCTCTCGAGTGCGCCAGGAGGCGCTCGGTGAGTGGGGGGGTACTGTCAATGTTTTGTCTTTGATCATCATGTCTTGTCCCTGTGCTTCCCTCTGCTGGTCTTATTAGGTTCTTTCCCTCTTTCTATCCCTCTCTCTCCCCCTTCCTCTTTCCCTCTCTCGCTCTCTCTCTCTATCGTTCCGTTCCTGCTCCAAGCTGTTTCTCATTCTCCTAACGACCTAATTTACTCTTTCACACCTGTCCCCTATTTTGCCCTCTGATTAGAGTCCCTATTTCTCCCTCTGTTTTCCGCTTCTGTCCTTGTCGGATTCTTGTTTGATGTTTGCTGTTCTGTGTCCTTGTTCCGCCCTGTCGTGTTTTTTGCCTTCTTCAGATGCTGCGTGTGAGCAGGTGTCTATGTCAGCTACGGCCTGTGCCTTCCTAAAGCGACCTGCAGTCTGTGGTCGCGTCTCCAGTCGTTCCTCTCTATTGACGAGAGGATTTCAGTTTCCTGTTTTGGATTTACCATTGATAATATCCAGGAGAATCATTATTGTTTAATACTGGAATAAAGACTCTGTTTCTATTACGTCGCTTTTGGGTCCCCTCATCATCAGCGTAACCAGAATCGGCTTCCTATTTTGCAACAAAGCCTCCTTCACTCATGCTGCCGAACATACCCTCGTAAAACTGACTATTCTATCGATCCTTGACTTAGGCGATGTTATTTACAAAATAGCCTCCAACACCCTACTCAGCAAACTGGATGTAGTCTATCACAGTGCCATCCGTTTTGTCACCAAAGCCCCATATGCTACCCACCACTGCAACCTGTATCCTCTCGTTGGCTGGCCCTCGCTACATATTCTTCGCCAAACCCACTGGCTCCAGGTCATCTATAAGTCTTTGCTAGGTAAAGCCCCGCCTTATCTTAGCTCACTGGTCACCATAGCAACACCCACCCGTAGCACCCGCTCCAGCAGGTATATTCACTGGTCATCCCCAAAGCCCACACTTCCTTTGGCCGTGTTTCCTTCCAGTTCTATGCTGCCAATGACTGTAACGAATTGCAAAAATCACTGAAGCTGGAGACTTATCTCTAACTTTAAGCATCAGCTGTCAGATCAGCTTACCGATCACTGTACCTGTACACAGCCAATCTGTTAATAGTACACCCAACTACCTCATCCCCATATTGTTATTTATCTTCTTTCTCTTTTGCACCCCGGTATTTCTACTTGCACATCATCATCTGCACATCTATCACTCCAGTGTTAATGCTAAATTGAATTTTTTAGCCATAACATAGATTTTTCTATGTGTTATTGACTGTACGTTTGTTTTGGTGTTGTGTTGTGTTTTTGTAGCACTGCTTTGCTTTATCTTGGCCAGGTCGCAGTTGTAAATGAGAACTTGTTCTCAACTGGCCTACCTGGTTAAATATAGTTAAAATAAAATAAAATAAATAAAAAGTCCAGAGACTGAGATGGCCATTGCAAAATGTTGATTCCTTTTTAAAATGACCTGCTCAGTTTTTCACAACAAAACACCAGAAAATGGCCAAAAAGTGTTGTACCACCTCACCTGTGTTTACACTATGTTTTGACTATTTTGTTCAATGTATCTTTTGAAAAAAATATTTTAAAAGGAATCAACATTTTGCAATGGCCATCTCAGTCTCCGGACTTGAACCATTTTGAAAATCTGTGGTTTGAATTGAAGAGTCCATAAGCACAGATTTACATATACATTTTAGTCATTTAGCAGACGCTCTTATCCAGAGCGACTTACAGTAGAGTGCATACATTTTTACATACTGAGACAAGGATATCCCTACCGGCCAAGAGCAGACGCTCTTATCCAGAGCAACTTACAGTAGATGAAGGATATCAATGATCTGGAAAGATTTGCTAAAGAGGAATGGTCTAAGATACCTCCCAATGTTTTCTTCTCATAAAACATTTTAGAACAAGGCTCAGTGCCATTATCCTCGCAAGGTAACATATTGAAAACAGGGGTGCCAATAATTTTGACCCCTTATCTTTTTTAGAAAAAGGTATTACTTGTCACTTTTTCACTTATTCTATAAAATAATATAATTTCCCCTTTTTTTGCCATAAATATAGCTCAGTAATTGTATTTTTTTGCTCATCTTTATCAAGGGTGCCAATCATTTTGGAACTGACTGTATATATCTCTACTTTATAACTTGGTGTAAATATCACAGTTCATCATCATAATGTCAGTGTAAACCCAATCTTCCTCGTCACTAGTCAGTCCCTTGCATGGGTCTCGAAGTTTTGATATTCTGGTGGGGAATTTCTCTCTCACCTCCCTCCATCTGTCCTCCTTCCACCTCTCTCTCTCCCTCTCTCTCTATCCCCCTCCCCCCTCTCCCTCTCTGTTTATAGAGGAGTGCAGGTCGAGGGGAGCTGCTGTTGTCTCTGTGTTACCAGTCTACCACCAGTACTCTAACAGTCGTGGTGCTGAAGGCTCGCCACCTGCTGAAGACCGACAACCACAGGCCCTCAGGTACATACAGACCCCCCCCCCCCCCCCCCACACACACATGCAAATGTAAGTACGTACGCATGCATGCACACACAGACACGCACGCGCGCGCACACACACACACACCAATCATGTATACAAATGTCCTCATTGAAATAATGATTCCTGAAAAGTGATGAAATGAAAAGCTATTTTATCATGTATACTTGCATGCCTTTGGTATGTCATAGATTAAAACATAGAAAGCTGTGAAAAGAGATGAATTATTTTTTATTCTACAAAGATATTCTAAAATGGCGCGACACATTTGTTTGTACCCCTTAGAAAAGATAATAAATATTTGGATTATAGTGATATTTCAAACTAATTTGTTTTTTAATCAGTATCACACATGTCTATAATCTTGTAATCAGGCATTCAGCCTATTTAAATGTAGAAAAGTAGTCGTTGTGCTGTTTGGTATCATTGTGTGCGCCACACTGAACATGGACCAGAGAAAGCAAAGGAGAGATTTGTCTGAGGAGATCAGAAAGAAAATAATAGACAAGCATGGTAAAGGTAAAGGCTACAATACCATATCCAAGCAGCTTGATGTTCCTGTGACAACAGTTGCAAATATTATTCAGAAGTTTAGGTCCATGGAACTGGAGCCAACCTCCCTGGGCACGGAAAATCGCAAGAGGAAAATCGACCCCAGATTGAACAGAAGGAATGTGCGAATGGTAGAAAAAGAACCAAGGATAACTGCCAAATAGATACAAGCTGAACTCCAAGGTGAAGGTACGTCAGTTCCTGGTCGCACCATCCGTCACTTTTTGAGTGAAAGTGGGCTCCATGGAAGAAGACCCAGGAGGACTCCACTTTTGAAAGAAAAACATAAAAAAGCCAGACTGGAATTTGCTAAAATGCATATTGACAAGCCACAATCCTTCTGGGAGAATGTCCTTTGGACAGATGAGTCAAAACTGGATATTTTTGGCAAGTCACATACAGCTCTATGTTCACAGATGAAAAAATGAAGCTTTCAAAGAGAAGAACACCATACCTACAGTGAAACATGGAGGAGGCTGGGTTATGTTTTGGCGCTATTTTTCTGCGCCTGGCACAGAGTGCCTTGAATCTGTGCAGGGCACAATGAAATCTCAAGACTATCAAGGCATTCTGGAGCGAAATGTACTGCCCAGTGTCAGAAAGCTCGGTCTCAGTCGCAGGTCATGGGTCCTCCAACAGGATAATGACCCAAAACACACAGCTAAAAGCACCCAAGAATGGATAACAACAAAACATAGGACTATTCTGAAGTGGCCTTCTATGAGTCCTGATCTGAATCTATGGAAAGAGCTGAAACTTGCAGTGCAGAAGTCTCATTGAGAGCTAAAGAAAATGTTTGATTGCAGTGATTGTCTCTAAAGGTTGTGCAACAAAATATTAGGTTAAGGGTCCCATAATTTTTGTCCATGCCATTTTAATTTGTTTTATTATTTACAATAGTATGTTGAATAAAAAAATCTAAAGCAAAGTCTGATTTCTATTAAATATGGAATCAACAATGGTGGATGCCAATTACTTTTGTCAGTTTCAAGTTATTCCATAGATAACTGTGCATTCTTCATTTTTTTGTGGAGGGGTACCAACAAATTTGAGCACATCTGTAAAACTTGGATTGCTGATGTTGTAACGGCAGCCTTCCTCCTCTTTGTCTGAAGAGGAGGTGTAGCAGGGATCGGACCAAGACGCAGCGTAGTTCGTGCTCAACATGTTTAATGACAGACGATAAACGTGAACACTATACAAATACAAAAATAATAAACGTGGCAAAACCGAAACAGTCCTCTCTGGTGAAATGAACACAAAGACAGGAAACAACCACCCACAAACCCCAACACAAAACAAGCCACCTAAATATGATTCCCAATCAGAGACAACACAAAACACCTGCCTCTGATTGAGAACCATATTAGGCCAAACATAGAAACAGACAAACTAGACACACAACATAGAATGCCCACCCAGCTCACGTCCTGACCAACACTAAAACAAGTAAAACACACAAGAACTATGGTCAGAACGTGACAGATGTATTGGCCATTGAGAGGCTTTGAAGTCACAGGTTAGTCATATTGGCACTCCCCAATAGGAGCAGTCCTCCAGATGAACAAATGGAATTCTGCAGTATTTTAATTAAATGTTTCAAGGACAAAATTATACATGTATTAAAGTATATACAGTACCAGTTAAAAGTTTGGACACCTACTCATTTAATGATATTTCTTTATGCTGAAGATTTGTTGGCTGCTTTTCCTTCACTCTTCGGTCCAACTCTTCCCAAACCATTTCAATTGGGTTGAGATCGGGTGATTGTGGAGGCCAGGTCATCTGATGCAGCACTTCATCACTCTCCTTAGTCAAATATCCCGCACACAGCCTGGA
The DNA here is from genome assembly GCF_002910315.2 of Salvelinus sp. IW2-2015. Classification (NCBI taxonomy): domain Eukaryota; kingdom Metazoa; phylum Chordata; class Actinopteri; order Salmoniformes; family Salmonidae; genus Salvelinus; species Salvelinus sp. IW2-2015. Next base: position 18,040,267 of record NC_036840.1, on the reverse strand, counting down.
GGTGTGTTTTGGGTCATTGTCCTTTTGAAAAACAAGTGAAAACCAGATGGGATGGCATATCGCTGCAGAATGTTGTGGTAGCCATACTGGTTAAGTGTGCCTTGAATTCTAAATAAATCACAGACAGTGTCACCAGCAAAGCACCCCCACACCATCACACCTCCTCCTCCAAGCTTCACTATGGGAATCACACATGCGGAGATCATCCGTTCACCTACTCTGCATCTCACAAAGACACGGTGGTTGGAACCAAAAATCTCAAATTTGGACTTATCAGACCAAAGGACAGATTTTCCACTGATGTATTGTCCATTGCTCGTGTTTCTTAGTCCAAGCAAGTCTCTTCTTCTTATTGGTGTCCTTCAGTAGTGGTTTCTCTGCAGCAATTCGACCATGAAGGCTTGATTTACGCAGTCTCCTCTGAACAGTTGATGTTGAGATGTGTCTGCTACTTGAACTCTGTGAAGCATTTATTTGGGCTGCAATCTGAGGTGTAGTTAACTCTAATGAACTTATCCTCTGCAGCAGAGGTAACTCTGGATCTTCCTTTCCTGTGGCGGTCCTCATGAGAGCAATGGTTTTTGCGACTGCACTTGAAGAAACTTTAAAAGTTCTTGAAATGTTCCAGATTGACAGACCTATATTTCTCTTTGCTTATTTGAGCTGTTCTTGCCATAATATGGACTTGGTATTTTACCAAATAGAGCTATCTTCTGTATACCACCCCTACCTTGTCACAACACAACATATTTTCTCAAATACATTAAGACGGCAAGAAATTCCACAAATGAACAATTAACAATGCACACCTGTTAATTGAAAAGCATTTCAGGTGAATACCTCATGAAGCTGGTTGAGAGAATGCCAAAAGTGTGCAAAGCTGTCATCAAGGCAAAGGGTGGCTACTTTGAAGAATCTCCAATATATTTTGATTTGTTTAAAAACTTCTTCAGGCTGCAAGCCCGACACCGGTACACTTATGACAACATCCAGCTCAAGTGCAGGGCGCGAAATTCAAAAGTCCAATACAGCATTTGAAAGATAAACATCTTGTGAATCCAGCCAACATGTCCGATTTTTAAAATGTTTTACAGCGAAAACACCACGTATATTTATGTTAGCTCACCACCAAATACAAAAAAGGACAGACATTTTTCACAGCACAGGTAGCATGCACAAAGCCAACCTAACTAACCAAGATCRAACCAAACTAACCAAGAAACAACTTCATCAGATGACAGTCCTATAACATGTTACACAATAAATKTATGTTTTGTTCGAAAAATMTGCATATTTGAGSTATAAATCAGTTTTACATTGATGCTACCATCACAGCTACCGTCAGAAATAGCACCGAAGCAGCCAGAGTAATTACAGACACCAACGTCAAATACCTAAATACTCATCATAAAACTTTTCTGAAAAATATATGGTGTATAGCAAATGAAAGACAGAGATCTTGTGAATACAGCCAACATTTATATGTTTTGGCTATATGTTTTATTTTATTTTTATGTTTATCTCACATAATATAATTATAAAGTATGCATTAAGGTGTCTGTAATAGAATAATTGTGCCAAGATGGAGGCATGGACTCTTCAACACAACGCCCCCATCTAGCGTATATATAAATAATTGACACACAGCAATTGACACACAGCAATTGACACACAGCAATTACTATATATGAATGGACAAAACCATTGATCACGTGACACCCTTCATTCCTATGTGTAGAATCAATAGCGCATTTGAAGCCAAGAAAGTCGGTTTTAGCATTCTAAAATGTTATCTCATTGGGGAGATGTATGTATGCATCAGAGGAAGCTGGTGGGAGGAGCTATAGGAGGACGGACTCATTGTAATGGCTGGAATGGAATAAATGGAACGGTATCAAACACAAACATATATAAACTACATGTTTGACTCCATTCCATTAATTCCATTACAATGAGCCCTTCCTCCAATAGCTCATCCCACCAGCTCCCACTGGTAGACATAAAATGTGCAGTATGAGCTACTCCAGGAAGTGACGTTTTAGGCTATCTCAGTGCTGACCCCTCTCATTGAGTAGCTCAAGTTGAAGCCTGATCGGGGTACTACAGGCTGCCATTGTCAACTAAATGATCCTTATAACTTCTGTGTGCGATAATAGGTTCTAATTATTCATTTTTACATGGAAAATTGCCACGAAGATTGCCATTATAGTGAATGGTGAATCTTGTTTTCTGCAAACAATGCCTGCATTACTGCAGTCAGTCTTGAACTTTGTGGCTTCAATGAGAGGGCGCAGTCATTCTCCCCTGACACACACGCATACACACATACACAGACACGCAAAAATATAAGTATGCACACAAGTAAGAACGTACTCATACACACAAGAATGTGCACACACAGATACGCACGCGCACACAGAGACATGCACACACAGACCCAGGATACTAGGAACAAAATGATCCCTCTGTGTAATGAGACACTCAGCCCCTTCAGGAGTACTTATGGGTGGAGTTCCCAAATGGCACCCTATTCCCTACACAGTGCACTACTTTTGTCCAGAGCCAGTGGGCCCTCGTCAAAAGTAGTGCGCTATATAGGGAGTAGGTTGTCATTTGGGACACAGCCCTAATACTCTTATACAGGTTGTAATGACAGAGACTGAGGTAATGTAATCTTGTAATCTTGTAATAAAAACACTTTAGATAAAACAGAGTCTTAGCCATATCACAGTGTTTGGTCACACTTTCTTTGGATAGTCCGGATAGTCCATCTGTAGATGCTCTACAGATGCTCATACTACCAACAAACTGAGCCAGTCAATACCACACACACGCATGTACACACACACACATGTACACGTATACCACCGTATTGATCCATTGTGCCATTTTCAGAGCTGTGATATGAATTCTATTCACTCTGCCTCTCTCTCTCTCTCCTTCCTCTCATCCCTTCCTACCTCCCTCCTTCCTTCCTTCCCACTCTCCTTCCCTCCAGACCCATATGTGAAAGTCAACCTCTTTAAAGGGAAGAAGCGTGTCAGTAAAAAGAAGACCCATGTGAAAAAGTGTTCCCCCAACCCTGTGTTCAACGAGCTGTTTGTGTTCGACATAGCCTCCCAGGAGGGGCTGAAGGAGACCAGCGTAGAGCTCCTGCTCATGGACTCTGAGTCTCCACCAACCAGGCGGGGGGACTCCTCCCGCTCCCCCAATCCCATCTTGGGGCGCCTGATCCTGGGTACGGCTGCTGCCGGCACCCCCGGGGAGCACTGGAGGGAGATCTGCGACCACCCGCGCCGGCAGATTGCCAAGTGGCACATCCTGTCCGAAGACTAGGGTTTTTGTTGAGGCTTCGCTGTCAAGGCTACAGCGGAGCTACGGTTATTTGGGGGGGGGGAGGGGGGGTCGACATCGACAGGCATTGCCTAACAACAAGTAGATTTTAACGTGACCAACACCCAAGGAACTATTGATAAGTGAAAGGGGGGAGGGGGGTGGAGTTCATTCTAAGTGATGATGTAATTAATCAATCAATCAGTTATTCAATCAATTTATCGATCTTTGAAATTGTTTGGTTATGGTGACCGAGAAACCGAATCATCCGTCTATGATCCCATAGACTGTCAACACAACGACCCCCGGCAATGCAGCTCTCTATCTCCATGGCAACATCATCTGATCGTCACGGCAACCTTGTGCAGTGCAGAATGTCCTAGTAACTGTCGCTAACTTCTACTATTATTACTATAAACATTACTCCGTTGTACAACAAAAAACATTTTAATATTACTACTGATGTATAAAGATGTGGATTATCAAAACTTTATTTTATAAAGATGCTATCTTTTATTTATCAAATGTTATATTTATTTATTTTTTCGTTTTTGTACTCTTCTGGTTGAGTTCCTGAGTATGTTTTGTAAGTAAAAGTGGTATTTCATATCATTGCATCCCAGAGGGGCGAGACTAGCCTAAATTAGGTGACAGGAACGAAGCTTGGAGTGCATAAAGGACATTGTGCATGTGTATTTAGGTCAGAAGGGATGAGAGGCAGTGTGTATTCTGTCTTTACTGTGAGCACAAAGACAGCCTGAAATGTACATGTACCTTACTATAAAACATGGCAAGTTCTGAGAAAAGCACCTCAATCGGTTGTGTGTTTTATTTCAATGCTTCACAAAAACATCCTTAAAATACACATWAGTTTAACATCCTGTACACAAACCATGCACCCTGAACTCCAATTCCCAGTTTGCCTGCGCAGAAAATTATAAAGTTTGAGAATGTAATGAATGTTCTAGAATGAAATGAACATTCTAGAATCTAATGAACGTTCTTGAATCTAATGAACATTCTATAGAATCTAGTCAATATATTCCTTTCAATTCCACTGGCCTGTCCTTAGAAAACCTTGAAGATGACATCACTCCCTCCCTCCCTGAGTGGATGATGTAATCAGTGAGAAGGTAGCTACTCTCAGATGATATCATGGCACTGTAGAATTTAATATCAGCTAAGTGCTGCAAGATGAGGTACAGTTGGCACAGCGCCCACACTTGTTCCCTTCCTCCCTCTCGCTCACTCTCTCTCTCATGCTCTGTCTCTGTTTTTGACTCTTTGCTATCCATCCTTGCTCTCTTTATCTCACTCTCTCTCCACCCTCCTCTCTCTCGCTCTCCAATTAGCGTCATTAGTGTCAAGACTATACCATATCTAATACTTCTATTACTGTACATTGCATTTTAGTTACACTGTTTATACACACTGCATGTTTATTTAAATACTGGATTCTTGACATAGCTCACTCTAATACACTATATATACAAAAGTATGTGGACACCCCTTCAAATGAGTGGATTTAGCTATTTCAGCCACACCCGTTGCTTACAGGTGAACAAAATCAAGCACACAGCCATACAATCCCCATAGACAAACATTGGCAGCAGAATGGCTTTACTGAAGAGCTCAGTGACTTTCAACGTGGCACCATCATAGTACGGCACCTTTCCAAAAGTTTGTAAAATTTCTGCACTGCTAGAGCTGCCCCGGTCAACTGTAAGTGCTGTTATTGTGAAGTGGAAATGTTTAGGAGCAACAACGGCTCAGCCAGGAAGTGGTAGGCTACACAAGCTCACAGAACAAAGCTCAAACATCGTCTGTCCTCAGTTGCAGAACTCACTACAGAGTTCTAAACGGCCTCTGGAAGCAATCTCGGCACAAGAACTGTTCCTCGGGAGCTTCATGAAATGGGTTTCCATGGCCGAGCAGCCGCACAGAAACCTAAGATCACCATGCCAAGCGTCAGCAGGAGTGGTGTAAAGCTCACCTCCATTGGACTGAGTGGAAACACATTTTCAGGAGTGATGAATCACGTTTCACCATCTGGCAGTCCGACGGATGAATCTGGGTTTGTCGGTTGCTACGAGAACACTACCTGCCTGAATGCATAGTGCCAACTGTAAAGTGTGGTGGAGGAGGAATAATGATCTGGGGCTGTTTTTCATGGTTTGGGCTAGTCCCCTTAGTTCCAGTGAAGGGAAGTCAACACTACAGCATACAATGACATTCTAGACAATTCTATGTTTCCAACTTTGTGGCAACAGTTTGGGGAAGGCAGTTCCCTGTTTCAGCATGACAACAGACATGGTTTGCCGAGATCGGTGTGGAAGAACTTGACTGGCCTGCACAGAGCCCTGATCTTAACCCCATCAATGAATTGGAACGCCGACTGCGAGCCAGGCCTAACCGCCCAACATCAGTGCCCGACCTCACTAATGCTCGAGGCTGAATGGAAGCAAGTCCCCGCTGCAATGTTCCAACCAACATCTAGTGCAAAGCCTTCCCAGAAGAGTGGAGGCTGTTATAGCAGCAAAGGGGGGACCAACTCCATATTAATGCGCATGATTTTGGAATGAGATGTTCGACGAGCAGGTGTCTACATATTTTTTTTCATGTAGTGTATATACTGAACTGCTTTACATACAAATCTTAGTATACAGCGCCTTCAGAAAGTATTCCCATCAATTGACTTTTTCCACATTTTGTTGCATTACAGCCTGAATATAAAATGGATTAAATTGAGATTTTGTGTCACTGGCCTACACACAATAACCTGCTTTCCAATAGACACTGGGAGACAAATTCACTTTCAGCAGGACATTAAAACCTCTACTTCATCACCATCCCTGATCCGGGAGCATCCTCATCAGTAAAAAGCTGACTAGCATAGCCTAGCATAGCGCCACAAGTAAATACTAGCATATAAATATCATGAAATCACAAGTCCAATACAGCAAATGAAAGATACACATCTTGTGAATCCAGCGATCATTTCCGATTTTTAAAATGTTTTACAGCGAAAACACAATATGTATTTATATTAGCTAACCACAATAGCAAAACACTCAACCGCATATTTTCAAAAAAAGATTACCGCATAGGTAGCTATCACAAAACCGACCAAATAGAGATATAATTAGTCACTAACCAAGAAACAACTTCATCAGATGACAGTCTTATAACATGTTATACAATAAATCTATGTTTTGTTCGAAAATGTGCATATTTGAGGTATAAATCATAGTTTTACATTGCAGCTACAATCACAAATAGCACCGAAGCAGCAAGAATAATTACAGAGAGCAACGTGAAATACCTAAATACTCATCATAAAACATTTATGAAAAATACATGGTGTACAGCAAATGAAAGATAAACATCTTGTGAATCCAGCCAATATTTCAGATTTTTTAAGTGTTTTACAGCGAAAACACAATNTAACCTTGACCAACTTCATCAGATGACAGTCCTATAACATCAGGTTATACAATACACTTATGTTTTGTTCGAAAATGTGCATATTTTGAGCTGCAAACCGTGGTTATACATTGTGAATATGTAGCATKGATTCACCAGAATCTCCGGAGAAATTTTGGACAGTCACCTAATCTAATCAAAGAACTCATCATAAACTTAACTAAAAAATACATGTTGGACAGCAAATGAAAGATACACTAGTTCTTAATGCAATCGCCGTGTTAGATTTTTAAAAATAACTTTACCATAACAAACAGCTTACATTATAGCGAGACAGCGCCCGCAAAAAGGAAGGAAAATAGGACTAAACATTTTCCACAGAAATACGAAATAACATCATAAATGGTTCTTACTTTTGCTGAGCTTCCATCAGAATCTTGTACAAGGAGTCCTTTGTCCAGAATAAATCGTTGTTTGGTTTTAGAATGTCCTCTTCTCCTGTCGAATTAGCAACCTTAGCTAGCCAAGTGGCGCGAAGATGTCCATCTTCACCTAACGCAGAGAACGGAAAACTCCAAAACTCCCGATAAACGTTGAATAATCTGATAAAACTATATTGAAAAAACATACTTTACGATGATATTATCACATGTATCAAATAAAATCAAAGCCGGAGATATTAGCCGTCTATACCGAACGCTTTTCAGAAGCCAATGCTGATGCCAATGCTGTCCTTCCCGCGCCTTGGTAGACAAAGGAAATAGTGGTCACGTCATTCCAAGAGCTCTTGTTCGACCTCAGATCAAGCTAGACACCCCAATCCACCTACCACTGCCTGTTGACATCTAGTGGAAGGCGTATGAAGTGCATGTATATCCATAGATTTCAAGCAATTGAATAGGAAGGCCCTGGAACAGAGCCTCGATTTCAGATTTTTCACTTCCTGTCAGGAAGTTTGCTGCAAAATGAGTTCTGTTTTACTCACAGATATAATTCAAACGGTTTTAGAAACTTGAGAGTGTTTTCTATCCAATAGTAATAATACTATGCATATTGTACGATCTAGAATAGAGTACGAGGCAGTTTAATTTGGGCACGATTTTTTACAAAGTGAAAACAGCGCCCCCATATTGACAAGAAGTTTTAAACAAGGCCAAATGTACACTGGAGCTGCTTACCAAGACACCATTGAATAACAAGCAAATATTTTACAGTCCAAGTCCAAGCTATTAGAGACTTATTCAGAAAGACTCTGTAATCGCTGCCAAAGGTGATTCTAACATGTTTTGATTCAGGCGTGTGAATCCTTATGTAAATGTTCACTTTGTCATTATGGGGTATTGTGTGTAGATGGGTGAATTTTATTATTATCCATTTTAATTTCAGGCTGTAACAACATGTGGAATAGGTGAAGGTGTATGAATACTTTCTGAACCCACTGTTTCTTGTGTATATTCATCATTAGATTCGTTTCCCGACATTTCTTGATGATTTTATTATTTATTATTTGTGTACTTGTTTGACATTTCACTGCATTGTTAGGAGCTGTGTATGCGACCAATTCACTTTGATTTGATTTACCTGACGTCCCGATAAAAATATATAATAGACAAATTATGCTTTTTTTTATTTTTATTTCAACCTTTATTTAACTTGGCAAGTCAGTTAATTAAGAACAAATTCTTATTTACTGTGACGGCCTACCCCGGGCCAATTGTGCGCCGCCCTAAGGGACTTCCAATCACAGCCGGATGTGATACAGCCTGTAGTGATGCCTCTTGCACTGAGAAGCATTCCCTCGGGAGCCCGAGTGATAGACACAGTCATACTTTTTTGTTCACAGCCTGAAGCTCACAAATACTTCTCCGCTTAGCTGTGTAGAGAGCTCTTTATCTTATTCACTAATGGGCCTATACATAGGCCTTTCCTATGCACGCGTTTCCTAGGCACTTCTCAGAATTTGGTATTCAGGCTTACCTTATTCAGCAACGTAAATGTGCTCTGTTGGTGAGGCTAGACTCTTAAGGACCTGCCCCTTTTTTTCAATTTTGGCCTAAAATGGCATACCCAAATCTAACTCCCTGTAGCCCAGGCCCTGAAGCAAGGATATGCTTATTCTTGGTACCATTTGAAAGGAAATACTTTAAAGTTTGTGGAAATGTGAAAGTAATGTAGGAGAATATAACACAGTAGTTCTGGTAGAAGATAATACAAATTAAAAAACAATTGTTCTTTTGTACCATCATCTTTGAAATGCAAGAGAAAGGCCATAATGTATTATTCCAGACCAGGTGCAATTTAGWTTTTGGCTACTAGATGGCAGCAGGGTATGTGAAAAGTTTTAGACTGATCCAATGAACCATTGGATTTCTGTTCAAAATGTTCTATCAACACTGACCAAATAAGTCTAATTTAATTAATAACGTTTCATGTTAAAAATTGTGCACTCTCAAACAATAGCATGGTATTTTTTTCACTGTAATAGCTACTGTTAATTGGACACTGCAGTTAGATTAACAAGAATATAAGCTTTCTGCCCATATAAGACATGTGTATGTCCCGGAAAGTTGGCCGTTGTATAAAATAAAATAAAATGTTATTTGTCACATGCACCGAATACAACATGTGTAGACCTTACAGTGAAATGCTTACTTACAAGCCCTTAATCAACAATGCTTTAAGAAGTTAAGGAAAAAAACATGTTAAGTTAAAAATATATAAGTAAAAAATAGAAAATAGAAAATAAAAGTAACAAATAATTAAACAGCAGCAGAAAAATAACAACACAGAGGCTATATAAAGGGGGTACCAGTACACAGTCAATGTGCGGGGGCACCGGTTAGTCAAGGTAATTGAGGTAATATGTACATGTAGGTAGAGTTAAAATGACCATGCATACTGTAGATAATAAACAGAGAGTGGCAGCAGCGTAAAAGAGGCGTCTGGGTAGCCCTTTGATTAGCTGTCTTATGAGTCTTATGGCTTGTGGGTAGAAGCTGTAAAGAAGCCTTTTGGACCTGGACTTGGCGCTCCAGTACCGCTTGCCGTGCGTTAGCAGAGAGAACAGTCTATGACTAGGGTCGCTGGGATCTTTGACAAATATTAGGGCCTTCCTCTGACACCGCCTGGCACAGAGGTCCTGGATGGTGGGAAGCTTGGCCCCAGTGATGTACTGGGTCATACGCACTCTCTCTGTAGTGCGTACGGAAACAAGATGGCGCCGACAGAGATGGTCGCCTCGCTTCGAATCCTAAGGAAACTATGCAATTTTTTGTTTTCTTATGTATTATTTCTTACATTGTTATCTCAGAAAATCTTCAGTGTTATTACATACAGCCGGGAAGAACTATTGGATATAAGAGCGACGTCCACTTACCAACATTACGACCAGGACGTTCCAAAAGCGAATCCTTTGTTCGGACCACCACTCAGGACATTGGATCTAATCCCAGAGGCCGACCCAAAACAACGTCACCACAGAAGAGGTAGATGGAGCGACCTCCTGGTCAGACTTCGAATGCATGCACACCACCCACCACTTCCAAGTGTATTACTCGCCAATGTCCATCTCTGGTGGACGATCTCACGGACTGAGAAATGTTCTGGACAGCCTCAGAGAATAACATCAGTTTATACGCTGACTCTGTGAGTGAGTATATAAGGAAGTGCATTTGAGATGGTGTACACACTGTGACTATTAAAGCCTACCCTAACCAGAAACCGTGGATAGATGGTGGCATTCGTGCAAAACTGAAAGTGCTAACCACCGCATTTAACCATGGAAAGACGACTGGGAATATGGATGAATATGAACAGTGTAGTTTTTCCCTCCCCAAGGCAATCAAACAAGAGAAATGTCTGTATAGGGACAAAGTGGAGTCCCAATTCAACGGCTCAGACAAAAGACGTGTGTGGCAGGGTCTACAGGCAATTACAAAAAGAAAACCAGCCACAGCCACGTCACGTGATTACAAAAAGAAAACCAGCCACGTCACGGACACCAGCGTCTTGCTTCCAGACAAACTAAACACCTTCTTTGCCCGCTTTGAGGATAATACAGTGCCACCAACAAGGCCCGCTACCAAGGACTGTGGGCCCCCTCTCTCCTTCTCTGTGGCCAACGTGAGTAAGACATTTAAAGTTGTTAACCCTCTGAAGGCTGTTGGCCCAGACGGTATCCCTAGCAGCGTCCTCAGATCATGTGAAGACCAGCTGGCTGGTGTGTTTACGGACATATTCAATCGCTCCCTATCCCAGTCTGCTGTACCTACATGCTTCAAGATGGCCACAATTGTTCCTGTTCCCAAGAACGCAAAGACAACTGAACTAAATGACTATCGCCCCGTAGCACTCACTTTTGTCATCATGAAGTGCTTTGAGAGACTAGTCAAGGATAATATCACCTCCACCTTACCTGCCACTCTAGAGCCACCTCAGTTTGCATACCACCCCAACAGGTTCACAGACGATGCAATCGCCATCACACTGCCCTAAGAGGAATACCTATGTAAGAATGCTGTTCATTGACTACAGCTCAGCATTCAACACCATTGTACCCTCCAAATCGGTCCTGGACTTTCTGACGGGCCGCCCCCAGGTGGTGAAGGTAGGAAACAACATCTCCACTTCGCTGATCCTCAACTCAGGGGCCCCACAAGGGTGCGTACTCAGCCCCCTCCTGTACTCCCTGTTCACCCATGACTGCGTGGCCATGCACGCCTCCAACTCAATCATCAAGTTTGCAGACGACACACAGTAGTGGGCTTGATTACCAACAACGACGAAACAGCCTACAGGGAGGAGGTGAGGGCACTTGGAGTGTGGTGTCAGGAAAACATCCTCTCACCCAACATCAACAAAACAAAGGAGATGATAGTGGACTTCAGGAAACAGCAGAGGGAGCATCCCCCTATCCACATCGACAGGACAGTAGTGGAGAAGGTGGAAAGTTCCACGGTGTAGACATCACAGATAAACTGAAATGGTCATTAAGACACTAACAGCTGACAGACGGTAGGCAATTAAGGTCACAGTTATGAAAATTTAGGACACTAAAGAGGCCTATCTACTGACTCTGAAAAACACCAAAAGAAAGATGCCCAGGGTCCCTGCTCATCTGTGTGAACGTGCCTTAGGCATGCTGCAAGGAGGCATGAGGAATGCAGATGTGGCCAGGGCAATAAATTGCAATGTCCGTACTGTGAGACTCCTAAGACTGTGCTACAGGGAGACAGGACGGACAGCTGATCGTCCTCGCAGTGGCAAACCACGTGTAACAACACCTGCACAGGATCGGTACAGCTGAACATCACACCTGCGGGACAGGTACAGGATGGCAACTACTGCCTGAATTACACAAGGAATGCACAATCCCTCCATCAGTGCTCAGACTGTCCGCAATAGGCTGAGAGAGGCTGGACTGAGAGGCCTGTTGTAAGGCAGGTCCTCACCAGACATCACCAGGAACAACGTTGCCTATTTGCACAAACCCACCGTCTTTGGACCAGACAGGACTGGCAAAAAAGTGCTCTTCACTGACGAGTTGCGGTTTGGTCTCACCAGGGGTGATGGTTCGATTTGTGTTTATCGTTGAAGGAATGAGCGTTACACCGAGGCCTGTACTCTCGAGCGGGATCGATTTGGAGGTGGAGGGTCCGTCAAGGTCTGGGGCGGTGTGTCACAGCATCGTCGGACTGAGCTTGATGTCATTGCAGGCAATCTCAACACTATGCGTTACAGGGAAGACATCCTCCTCCCTCATGTGGTACTCTACCTGCAGGCTGATCCTGACATGACATTGATTTTGACCTCCCTTTGATCAGGGACACATTATTCAATTTCTGTTAGTCACATGTCTGTGGAACTTGTTCAGTTTATGTCTCAGTTGTTGAATCTTGTTATGTTCATACAAATATTTACACATGTTAAGTTTGCTGAAAATAAACACAGTTGACAGTGAGAGGACATTTCTTTTTTTCTGACTTTAGAAGCACAAGCATTTCACTACACTCGCATTAACATCTGATAACCATGTGTATGTCACCAATAAAATTTGATTTGATTTGATTTGCGGTCGTTGGCTGACCAGTTGCCGTACCAGGCAGTGATGCAACCAGTCAGGATTCTCTCGATGGTACAGCTGTAGAGCCTTTTGAGGACCCATGACAAATCTTTTCAGTCTCCTGAGGGGGAATAGGCTTTGTCGTGCCCTCTTCACAGCTGTCTTAGTGTGTTTGGACCATGATAGTTTGTTGGTGATGTGGACACCAAAGAAATTGAAGTTCTCAACCTGCTCTACTGCAGCCCCGTCGATGAGAATGGGGACGTGCTCGGGCCTCCTTTTCCTGTAGTCCAGAACCATCTCCTTTGTCTTGATCACGTTGAGGGAGAGGTTGTTGTACTGGCACCACACGGCCAGGTCTCTGACCTCATCCGTATAGGCTGTCTCATCGTTGTTGGTGATCAAGTGTCATCGGCAAACTTGATGATGGTTTTGGAGTCGTGCCTGGCCATGCAGTCATGAGCAAACAGGGAGTACAGGAGGGGCCTGAGCATGCACCCCTGAGGGGCCCCCGTGTTGAGGATCAGCGTGGAGGCTGTGTTGTTATCTACCCTTACCACCTGGGGGCAGCCCATCAGGAAGTCCAGGACCCAGTTTTATATAAAGGTGTTTAGTCCAAGGGTCCTTAGCTTAGTGATGAGCTTTGAGGGCACTATGGCATTGACTGCTAAGCTGTTGTCTATGAATAGCATTCTCACATAGGTGTTCCTTTTGTCCAGGTGGGAAAGGGCAGTGTTGACTGCAATAGAGATTGCATCATCTGTGGATCTGTTGGGGCGGTATGCAAATTGGAGTGGGTCTAGGGTTTCTGGGATAATGGTGTTGATGTTAGCCATGACCTGCCTTTCAAAGCACTTCATGGCTACAGAGGTGAGTGCTATGGGTCGGTAGTCATTTAGGCAGGTTACCTTAGTGTTCTTGGGCACAGGGACTATGGCAGTCTTTTTGAAGCATGTTGGTATTACAGACTCAGTCAGGGACAGGTTGATGTCAGTGAAGACACTTGCCAGTTGGTCAGCACATGCTCGGAGTACACGTCGTGGTTATCCATCTGGCCATGCGACCTTGTGAATGATGACCTGTTTAAAGTTCTTACCCACATCAGCTACGGAGAGCGTGATCACACAGTCATCCGGAACAGCTGATGCTCTCATACATGCTCAGTGTTACTTGCCTCGAAGCGAGTATAGAAATAATTTAGCTGGTCTGGTAGGCTCATTTCACTGAGCAGCTCGCAGCTGTGCTACCCTTTGTAGTCTGTAAGAATCATCCTTTATGATTTTATTTTTTTTACTGTTTTTCCATGTATGAATCTGTTATTCAGTGCGTTTCTATGGGCTAATAGCAGTAAGCCTCAGGCTTAAACTCTTAAGTGTATCCTTGATGTTGTGTTATTTTTCTGATGTCTGTGACCTGAAAGTCACACATTTGATTAGCTAGCCAGTTAGCTAGCCAGTTACTTCCTACTAGTGGCATGGAATAGCCATGTTCATTGGAAGAATTGTAAATCCATTGTGAAAGGCCATGGAGTTTGTTGCGAATTATTAGGATTAAATGTGTTCGTATATTGTTGTCCACCTGTAAGTTGTAACTGGATGCTACATCGGTCTACTATGGCAGAGTTGAGCAGTGTGTCATTTTGTCGGATGATAGCTATGAAATATGCTGCCATCAGAAGCGTGTCTCTCTCTCACTCTCAACTGAGGATTTATCCCTGAGCCCCACTGTCATTTATGTATGTGTATAGTGTTCCAGTTTTATGTGGACCCCAGGAAGAGTAGCAGGTGCATGTGCAATAGCTAATGGGGATCCTTTGTGTACGTATAATGTTCCAGTGTGTGTTTGTCTCTGTACACATGTATGTACAGTACGAGTCAAAAGTTTGGACACACCTACTCATTTCAGGGTTTTTCTTAATTTTGTTCTATTTTCTACATTGTAGAATAATAGTGAAGACATCAAAACTATGAAATCATGTAGTAACCAAAATTGTTCAACAAATCAAAATATATTTGAAAATCTTCAAAGTAGCCACCCTTTGCCTTGACAGCTTTGCATTCTCTCGACCAGCTTCATGAGGTAGTCACCTGGAATGCATTTCAATTAATATGCGTGCCTTGTTAAAAGTTAATTTGTGTAATTTCTTTCCTTCTTAATGCGTTTGAGACAATCAGTTGTGTTGTGACAAGGTAGGGGTGGTATACAGAAGAGAGCACTATTTAGTTAAAAACCAAGTCCATATTATGGCAAGAACAGCTCAAAAAAGCAAAGAGAAATGACCGTCCATCATTATTTGAAGACATGAAGGTCAGTCAATACGGAACATTTGAAGAACTTTGAAAGTTTCTTCAAGTGCAGCCGCAAAAATCAAGCGCTATGAMGAAATTAGCTCTCATGAGGACCGCCACAGGAAAGGAAGACCCAGAGTTAACTACATCTCAGATTACAGCCCAAATAAATGCTTCAGAGTTCAAGTAACAGAAACATGTCAACATCAACTGTTCAGAGGAGATCGCGTGAATCAGGCCTTCATGGTCGAATTGCTGCAAAGAAACCACTACTAAAGGACATYAATAAAAAGATGAGGCTTGGCCCAAGAAACACGAGCAATGGATATTAGACCAGTGGAAATCTGTCCTTTGGTCTGATTTTTGGTTCCAACCGCCATGTCTTTGTGAGARGCWGAGTAGGTGAATGGATGATCTGCCATTTGTGGTTCCCATCATGAATCATGGAGGAAGAGGTGTGATGGTGTGGGGGTGCTTTGCTAGTGACACTGTCAGTGATTTATTTAGAATTCAAGGCACACTTAACCAGCATGGCTACCACACCATTCTGCAGCGATACTCCATCCCATCTAGTTTGCGCTTAGTGGGACTATCGTTTGTTTTTCAACAGGACACCTCCAGGCTGTGTTAGTGTTATTTGACCAAGAAGGYGAGTGATTGAGTGCTGCATCAGATGAACTGGCCCCCACAATCACCCGACCTCAACCCAATTGAGATGGTTTGGGATGAGTTGGACCGCAGAGTGAAGGAAAAGCAGCCAACAAGTGCTCAGCATATGTGGGAACTCCTTCAAGACTGTTGGAAAAGTATTCCAGGTAATGCTGGTTGAGAGAATGCCAAGAGTGTGCAAAGCTGTCATCCAAGTCAAAGTTGGCTACTTTGAAGAATCYCAAATATAAAATATATTTTGATTTGTTTAACCCTTGTGTTTTCTTAAGGGTAAAAAAATGACCCGCCACTATGTTTAACAGCAGAGAAAACCCCCTATATTATATTTTCAACTTGAAATTGGACCTTTCCTCGAGTGACCCCAACATGAGAAAAAGCTAAACATCACCTTTGTTCATATTTCCATGAAAGCTGTACACCACCAGGGTACAAAGATTGCCTTAGGGTCATTTTTGACCCGGCAGTTATAAAATAATTTACACACCACAAAAACCACAAAGACACACACACACACACACACAATGAGACATTGAGATTGTGTGCTTCTGATTGAACTCAGACAAAACTAAAACGTTCTTGTGCATGTGCAGCATCTCCCCTCCACGACCCCACAGATGACTCAAGTTCACAGACAAAATAAAAACAATTTCAGACAAAACATTTCTTGAAAGCATTGTTTACTAATGCGGAATGCAGTCAGAGGCTATAAAGGTGCTTCAGATGATCCCCCCCCCCCAGTTCTCTTTGCTGAAGCCATGAGTGGACATTTCAGTGCCCAACAGGTCGTAGATCAGTTTTTTTCAGACGTCCAGGAGGAACAAGAGAACAATGATTTAGAGGAGGAGGTATTAGAAGAAGATGGGGAAGAATACAACCTTGAGCACGATGCATCATCTTCAGATGAAGAAGAAATCCCCCAAGCTGAAAGAGAACAGCAAAATAACATGGTCCTCATCACCATATGACAACCAAGGCAGGAAGGCAGCACAATGTCATAAGGATGACCCCAGGGCCCACAAGACATGCAGTTGCTCAACATTCTACATGTTCATCACACCAGTCATCAAAAATCATCTTGAAGATGACAAATGGAGTGTTTTTGGAGGGTTTTTGTAAATATGGAGACAACTGGAAAAGGATGGATGAGATTGACATGCGTGCCTACATAGGGCTGCTTATCTTAGCGGGTGTGTATAGGTCCCGAGACGAGGCTACATGCAGTCTCTTGGATGCAGAGAGTGGAAGGGCAATTTTTTTTCATGCCACTGAAAGTCTTTCACACTTTCTCAAGAATGCAACGATTTGATAACCGTGAGTCAAGACCTGCAAGACAAACGGGAGGCCGTAAGGGAGGTCTGGGAGAAGTGGGTGGAGCGTCTGCCATACCTCTACACACTGGTTCCATTCAGAGGTACATTTTCATATCTGTAATGTAAGTGATTTTAACTGTTAATTTTATTATGTATTGCTGTAATATCATTGATTTGTTTTCTGTGACACTGATAGATTACTGATAGTAATCTCTTTTGTCAAAAGGTTGCTGTCCTTTCCGGCAGTATATGCCCAGCAAGCCAGCAAAGTATGGCATCAAGATATGGGTGGCCTGTGACGCACAATCCAGCTGCGCTTGGAAGATGCAAATCTACACAGGGAAGCCGACCAGTAGAGGCCTGGAGAAGAACCAGGGGATGCGGGTTGTGCTTGATGTGACAGATGGACTGAGGGGGGCACAATGTCACGTGTGACAATTTCTTAACCTCTTATGAACTCAGCAMCAGCTTCTGAAAAGGAAGATCACCATYGGTGGCACAGTTAGAAAGAACAAGTCTGAGCTCCCCCCTGCAATCCTCACAACAAGGGGGAGAGAGGCCTTCTCATCAAAGTTTTCTTTCACCCCCGCCACCACTGTAGTTTCTTACCTCCCAAAGAGAAACATGAATGTGGTCCTCCTGAGCACACTGCACAAAATAGCTGAGATCAGTGATCGTGAGGACACTGAGGACATCATCCTGGACTAGAGCAAAGGAAGTGTGGACAACCTGGACAAGGTGATTGGAACTTACAGTTGCAGGTAGATGACTGCCCGCTGGCCCCTGGTCATCTTCCATAACAACATTGTGTCCTCATACAATGCCTTCGTGATATGGAACAAGATCAACCCTACCTTGATGCCTGATAAGAGCAAGAGGGTGTTCCTGGAGCAGCTGGGAAAGGCACTTGTAACCCCACACATTCAAAGGGAGCGCTTCCCCCGCAAAGTAGCCTCTGCAGCGCTTGGGAAAGCTGTTCAGGGGGCTGAATCTTGTCCTGATCCACCTGAGGCTGCAGCTGGGGCAGGCAAGAGGTGATGCCAATTCTGCCCCCCAAAGGACTGTAAAACAAATACTATGTGCTGCACATGTAAGAGATACATCTGCAAAGTCCATGCGCACACACACTTGCATACTGTCCTACATGTGCTAATTAGAGTTGATTGATTTTTGTTCTTCACGTTTTTGTTTTGTATCTATTATCTTATTCATTGTTGATGTTTATACACCTTGTGGGTGGGCGCAATGGTTAAAAAAATGGGAGAAGACTAGCATTTTGTAGTTGAATTCCTCATTGTACAGTATATAAGAATATCGATACATTGCCCAAAAAGTTCAAGACTGTTATTGTTTCCCTTCAAAACTACTTTATGCACATTTCTGCTACTTTCTTAGGCTATACAAGTGCTATCTCTTGCTAAAAAAATTATGTTTACACCAATGCAGTACCTTTAGCAATAATAATAAACCTCTACTTTAGTAAAGAAAACAATTATGACAGGTGTGTTGTAATAAAAACGAGTGGTGTCCACTGATTAAATGCAGTCTTTCTGCATTGTGAAGAGGGAAAACCCAGATATTCAAAGTTTGTGATSACTGACAGGTTGTGTCTTCATGCAAAATATATTTGGGGTTTAAAATTCAATTAAGCTGCTTTATTTTAGGGGTTTAGTGAAGGCGTGTCATTTTTTACCCTTAGGACAAGAGGAGTCTACAGAATGTTAAGACTGCACAAAGGTTAACAATGTTGGTTATTAATACATGATTCCATATGTGTTATTTCATAGTTTTGATGGCTTTACTATTATTCTACAATGTAGTAAAAATAAAGAAAATCCCTTGAATAAGTAGGTGTGTCCAAACTCTTGACAGGTACTGTATGTGTACCTGTTCTATGATCATGACAGCAGTGAGTGTAGAGGCCAGTATTCCCAGGGTGTGTGTACACATTTTACTATAGTTGTGAGTACTAGAAGTCCTCACAAGTATATTAAGACGTGTGTGTGTTTGTAGTTGAAAATATGTACAGTTCCTCTGATCTGTTACCTTGAGACTCCTGTTTCCATGGATACCCAGCACCCTGAGCCTCATCAGATGGAGAGAGAATGAGAGGGATGAGATGGAGGGAGGTTGGAAGAGATGATGGGGGAAGGAGGCAGGAGAGGATGGAGAGAGAGGAATGGAAGAGGGTGGGAGGAGGGGATGGAGAGGGAGGGAGGGAGGGAGGGAGCGGTTGTGACAGTGAGAGTTTTCTAGAGTTCTCCTCTCACTCTGCTTCCCAAATGGCACCCTATTCCATATGTAGTGCATTACTTTTAACCATGGCCCACAGGGCACTATARGTAGGGAATAGGGTACTATTTAGGACGTAGACACAGTTTCTCCAGATGACATGACACAACACATGCACAGACCCAAACTGTAAGATCTTCAGTTGGTCCAGAAACCTATACACCACCCTACATATGTTCCACAAGATGTTCCATTTAAGTGCTATTGATTCATAGATCTGTCCCTAATCAATGATCTTAAAAGGGTGTTGTAGGTTTCTAAGAGGGAGAGAGAGATGATACACATGGATGAGGAGAACAAAGGAAACTACACAATGGAGGGGAAAATCTCTCCCTCCATCCATCTCAGCGTTCACTCCTGTGCATCTACTTTTACAATTCCCCTCATTTACCACATCACTCTCCTCCAACACATCTCTGGTTACAACCATGCATCCCTCCACTCATTCTTTCTCCCCCCCCATAGCTCCTCTCTGATACCATATCGACAGTATTCCCAGTGGAGCTGCAACCTCTCCCGAACACCCATTAGTCATTAGTGTTGGGGAACGTTACTTTTYAAAGTAACTCGTTACGTTACTGACTATGGAAATTAACTTGCTTCATGAAATTTTTTTATAGGGGTAGATCAGCGTTAATATTGCAGATTGTGTCTTCTATCAATGTAATTGTCTGCATCCTTTCTAATCCCCCACATATTTTGGGGTAAATATATTTTTTGTATATTTATATATACTTTTTATGGACACACAACAAGTGATCTAATGATTCTGTGTAACGATGTGCGCCGAGAGTCGGGAAGCAAGCACATGGAGTGAGTGTTTTTAATAAATTAATAAATGACCAAACAAACACAAAACACAATCAACGCACCAACATGAATCAGAGTCTATAACACCTGAGGAAAGCACCAAGYGGAGTGACAGATATAGGGAAGATAATCAAGGAGGTGATGGAGTCCAGGTGAGTGTCATGAGGCACGGGTGCGCTTGACGATGGTGATAGGTGTGCAGGATAATCAGCAGACTGATGACCTAGAGGCCGGAGAGGGAGTATACATGACATTCTGTCTCCTCYTAGCAAAATCTGTAGAGGTGGGATGGTTGTATCCCCCATATATACAACATTTTATTGGTTGCAAGAATTTTGAATAATCATTTAAATTGAAATACTAAGTTTTGAATCCGGAGTCGTTTTGTATATCAGTTCATAAACCATGCATCACGTAATCGGTACATCGCAAATTTCATCCTAGTTATTTTGCAACCTGTATGGCACAGCTGTCAATGGTATGGTTCTTAAATGAAACTGGTATACTTTTTTTTATTTATCACAATTTTATTTAGCCAATTTTGGTCTTTAATGTAGGGTTGAAAGACACGTTGCTTACCTTTTCCCCTTTCCACTTGCCTCCTCCATTTTTGTGGTAATGGCTCAATCAGTTGCTTGCAAWTTTGGATAGAGCAGACATTTCCATATATTTTTGTAAACTGCATGTGACATAGATCCTATTTATGATGTAATTTACAAAGATTATACCGTTTTTAAACACTTCCCCACCCAAAACATTTTTGTTTGGGTATCAATTAGTATATTTTAGCCATAACATTTGTTCTGTCTTTTCTGGTGTATTAAACTGAAATAGCAACAAACAATCTATTTCTTGTTTTAAAAATAATGAACATTTTGGACATTATTTCATTTTCAAATAACCGAAAATGAGGTTATAATCTGGATAAAGTTAAAAAGGCCATTCTTGAACATGAGGTGAGCCAATCTTACTAACCAGTTCAGATTTAAGTATAGTTTTTATATGACTGAAACATTTAGTGAGAGGTCTAATGCTTTAATATTTATTAACTTCTGCCCACCCCGAATTCATATTCATTATACAGTATATACTGTAAAGTGCCAGTCAAAAGTTCGGACAAATCTACTCATTCAAAGGTTTTTCTTTATTTTTACTATTTTCTACATTGTAGAATAATAGTGAAGACATCAAAACTATGAAATCATGTAGTAACCAAAAAAAGTGTTCAACGATTCTTAAAAGTAGCCACCTTATGCCTTGATGACAGCTTTACACACTGTTGGCATTCCCTCGACCAGCTTCATGAGGTACTCACCTGGAAACKATTTCAATTATCAGGTGTGCGTTGTTAAAAGTTAAATAGTGGAATTTTATTCCTTCTTAATGTGATTGAGCCAATCAGTAGTGTTGTGACAAGGTAGGGGTGGTGTACAGATGATAGCCCTATTTGGCAAAATACCAAGTCCATATTATGGCAAGAACAGCTCAAATAAGCAGAGAGAAACGACAGTCATCATTACATTAATAAGATATGAAGGTCAGTCAATACGGAATATTTCAAGAACTTTGACATTTTCTTCAAGTGCAGTCGCAAAAACCATCCAGCGCTATGATGAAACTGGTTCTCATGACGACCGCCACAGGAAAGGAAGACCCAGAGTCACCTCTGCTGCAGAGGAGAAGTTCATTAGAGTTACCAGCTTCAGAAATTGCACCCCAAATAAATGCTTCCCAGAGTTCAAGTAACAGACACATCTCAACATCAACTGTTCAGAGGGGACTGGATGAATCAGGCATTCATGGTCGAATTGCTGCAAAGAAACCACTACAAAAGGACACTAATAATAAGAAGAAGAGACTTGCTTGGGCCAAGAAACATGAACAATGGACATTAGACTGGTGAAAACTGTCTGATGAATCCAAATTTGAGATTTTTGGTTCCAACTGCTGTGTCTTTGTGAGACGCAGAGT
The DNA here is from genome assembly GCF_002910315.2 of Salvelinus sp. IW2-2015. NCBI lineage: Eukaryota > Metazoa > Chordata > Actinopteri > Salmoniformes > Salmonidae > Salvelinus > Salvelinus sp. IW2-2015. The sequence goes on along the minus strand of NC_036840.1, from coordinate 18,018,110 downwards.
AGGTGAACGGATGATCTCTGCATGTGTGGTTCCCACCGTGAAGCATAGAGGAGGTGTGATGGTGTGGGGTGTTTTGCTGGTGACACTGTCAGTGATTTATTTAGAATTCAAGGCACACTTAACCTGCATGGCTACCACAGCATTCTGCAGCGATAAGCCATCATATCTGGTTTGCGCTTAGRGGGAATATAATTTGTCTTTCAACAGCAAAATGACCCAACACACCTCTAGGCTGTGTAAGGGCTATTTGACCAAGAAGGAGAGTGATGGAGTGCTGCATCAGATGACCTGGCCTCCACAATCATCTGACCTCAACCCAATTGAGATGGTTTGGGATGAGTTGGAGTGCAGAGTGAAGGAAAAGCAGCCAACAAGTGCTCAGCATATGTGGGAACTCCTTCAAGACTGTTGGAAAAGCCATCCAGGTGACACTGGTTGAGAGAATGCAAAAGTTTGCAAGGCTGTCATCAAGGCAAAGMTTGGCTACTTTGAATAATCTCAAATATAACATATTTTTGGATTTGTTAAACACTTTTTTGGTTACTACATGATTCCATATGTATTATTTCATAGTTTTGATGTCTTCACTATTATMCTACAGTGTAGAAAATAGAAAACCCTGGAATGAGGTGTTTCCAAACTTTTGACGGGTACTGTATATAAAACCAACTGGGTACAGTAAAAGGAGAGAGCTCACATACATACAAGTGGCTACCAATCTGTTTTACTCACAAAGATACGAACTGGGCAGATAGATTCTATGTAAAACTATATGATCACATTGTGTAATTGTAGTGCCCTTTCCTTTATGTTTTTACGAAGACAGAGCTGGAGAAATGTCAACTCTTATCAACTGAGCCCACAGTGGTTCCTCCTTTAAAAGTTGCGTCATACTGCAGCACACCTTGCGGGCTGCCGCAGAATTRTATGGCATGTTATTTTAATTGTCACCCATTGTTACCATTAACGCTAGTTAGTGCTAGTTTGACCCCCAGAGGGTATCTTGGAGAAGCATTTGACTTTTTGTAATATTGGCTGTACTAGAGAATGTAAAACCTTTTTTTGTAAGAACATAGTATATGGGATTGATTTTAAGAAATTTCGCTTAATTAATTTTATTAATATTATAGTGTTTCTATTCCAAGAAAAACTTTAGGAAAATATGGCGCTGTACAACGTGACTGTTGGGAGTAGGCTACAGTACTAAGACCATAACATTTCCACACCCTAATTGTAGTCTAACGAATACCCAAATGGACATTCAGTGAAAATAAAGAATCTTGTTGATTTATCAAGACCAGTCCCCATGCTTATCTCAGAACAGTCTTGAACTCTGAATTCCAATAATTCCATAAAATTCCATWAATTTTGAAAGAGCATTTTCCAGTAAGCAACAATTTGTTTACCTTCATTAGCCTACTTTGTTACAATATTTCTGTCATTCAGTGATATTTATTCCCATAATAATTTGTTACGGATCCATAACTAAATAAACATCTGCATTTTGAAAGAGTATTTTTATCATTATTTTATTATGAAAGCATAAAGATGCTGATGAAGAAATACAGTACTGTACAGTATATGCTTAATCTGACATTTTGCAGATGCATGAGGTTGCCCACAAGCAATTTAAATATTTGAATAATAAAGCATTTAAAGCATTTAAAGCAGCCGTCTGCATTTCACCCCGTGCACAAAGCGAGGTCCATACAGAAATTGTTTGTCGAGATCAGTGTGGAAGAACTTGACTGGCCTGCACAGAGCCCTGATCTCAACACCATCGAACACCTTTGGGGTGAATTGGAACGCCGACTGCGAGCCAGGCCTAATCGCCCAACATCAGTGCCCGATCTCACTAATGCTCTTGTGGCTGAATGGAAGCAAGTCCCCGCTGCAATGTTCCAACCAACATCTAGTGCAAAGCCTTCCCAGAAGAGTGGAGGCTGTTATAGCAGCAAAGGGGGGACCGACTCCATATTAATGCCCATGATTTTGGAAAGAGATGTTCGACGTACAGCTGTCTGCATACCTCTGGTTATGTAGTGTATTTAGCTTACATTGACTGGACTAAATTTGTTTTTGGTATCTTTAAATTGTCACTGTAATAGACTAGCGTAGGTGATTTGATTATGTGGAAATGTTGAAGTTGAAATGGTGCTGGAACAGCGGACGCAGCTCCTGTTTTCTTTGCGACTTTACACATTAACTTCAAGATGAACTCACTTACCAAGCTGTAGGTCATAAAACAAATGTGTGGTTGAATTTATACCGCCACTGTTTTCTTCCTGTTGTCTCTGATTTTTATATCAGTGGCGTATGAACGAACAGGTTATAGAGCAAACAATGCAATTGTAACAACACAGGCTGTAATATGTTTTTTTTCCTGGGTTCCCCAGTGATTTTACTCACGCACTCCTGCTGGTTATAACTGGCAAACAGTGAACATTTCAAGACTTCCAAAATAATCTATGACATGCTGTGCTTGAAATAAAACAAATTTGTCTGTCTATATACGTGTGTCTCAGTGGAGGCTGCTAAGGGGAGAACAGCTTATAATAATGGCCCGAACGGAGCAAATGGAATGGCATCAAACACCTGGAAACCATGTATTTGATACCATTCCACTGATTCCGCTCGAGTCATTACCATGAGCCCGTTATCCCCAATTAAAGTGCCAACAACCTCCTGTGGTGTGTCTGTGTGTTATAGTGAGGAGGTCTGGAGGTCTCCATGGGTTCAATGGTATGCTGGTGGCTCTTTTGATGGGGGTGTTCAGCTCTGAAGGACACTGGTACTGGTGGCTTCTACTGCCTGTCTGTCTRGGGGAAGCTACCTGGTGAGACACACATGCACYTACGCATGCGCATGTCTGTCTCGGGGAAGCTACCTGGTGAGACACACATGCACGTACGCACGCGCAAGCACGCACACACACGCACACACATGAGAGCATGCACATGCAAGCACACACACGCACACTCTTATTCTAATTTATAACAGATTCGCCTATATCCTCGGTATGTGTTAATGTTTCTCATCCTACTCCATCCTCTCCAACTTTCCTTCTCCAATCTCTTCTTTCTCTCTCTACCGCATCTGTCTGTTCTATTTCTCCTACATCCATTCATTTCTCTTTTCCTCTCTCTGTTATTTAACTCTCTATCCCTTTCTCCATCTCTCTGTCCTCTCCCTCCTCCACCCCTATCCCCTTGTGGCTTTCTCAAGTCTCCATCCGCCTCTCTCTTTTTCTCTCTCTCTTTATGGAGGTGACGTGAATCCTATTTATATTTTATGTCTCCATCTCTGATTCTGCTGAACGAGTCTGGTGCACTGGGAGCTTGACGTGCTTAATCTTATTATAGACACACACACACACACACACACACACACACAAACACACACACACCACACCACACACACACCCACACCACAACACACACACACACCCACCACACACACACACACACACACACACACACACACACACACACACACACACACACACACACACACACACACACACACACACACACACACACACACACACACACACACACACACACACACACACACACACACACACACACACACACACACACACACACAGAGAAAGAAAGAAAGAGAGAGAGAGACACAGCCTGCAGCAGTGATATCATTAAGAGAAGTTCATGGCAGACACATTTATCACATCGCCACAGAAACAGCTTTTATCTCGCTGTCGGGGTGTGTGTGCCTGCCTATCTGTGTGTGTGCGTTGCTGGCACTCTATTCCCTATATGGTGAACTACTTACCCTATGGTCCCTGATCAAAAGTAGAGTACTAAATAGGGGAATAGGGTGCCATTTGCGATGCTGACAAAATATTAATAAGATCGACATTATCATCCTGTCATCGCCTGGAGGAGAGGAGAGAAAATGAGAGGAGAAGGAGGGAAAATGGGAGGAGAGGAGGATAGGAGGAGGGAGAGGCTGATGAGGAAACAAGAGGAGATGAGAGGAGAGAATAGGGATGATATGAGAAGAGAAGAGAGGAGTGGAGCAGAGAGGAGTAGGAGAAGGAGAGGTTGTGGATCAGATCTGTGTTTAGGAGCGTGTATGTGTGTTTCACTGTAGCACCTTTAGGGGGTGCTGTTGGGTGTGGGTCAGATCTACGACTGTGGGGACCTGGGCCCCACTATGCTCATCCTGGGGGCCACACTCTGCTGGGTTCTGGAGCCGGGACCCTCGCTGGTGAGTTGGCTAGTTTGTGTGTGTGTGTGTGTGTGTGTGCGCCCCGTCCCCCTAATATGGTATGCCTTATGATTAACGAGACGTGGTGTGATCATAACAACATACAGGAACTCAAGTACTTCTGTTCACCTGACTTAGAATTACTCACAATCAAATGTCGACCGCATTATCTACCAAGAGAATTCTCTTGGATTATAATCACAGCCGGATATATTCCCCCCCAAGCAGACACATCGATGGCCCTGAACAAACTTTATTTGACTCTATGTAAACTGGAAACCGCATATCCTGAGGCTGCATACATTGTAGCTGGGGATTTTAACAAGGCCAATCTGAAACTAAAACAGGAAGCTCCCGCGCTCAGGTCTGTTCAACGCTGGTCCACCAATCTGATTCCACGCTTCAAGATTGCTTCGATCACGTGGAGTGGGATATGTTCCACATTGCGTCAAACAACAACATTGACGAATACGCTGATTTGGTGAGCGAGTTTATTAGCAAGTGCATCGGCAATGTCGTACCCACAGTAACTATTAAAATATTCCCAAACCAGAAACCATGGATTGATGGCAGCATTTGCGCGAAACTGAAAGCGCGAACCACTGCATTTAATCAGGGCAAGGTGACCGGAAACATGACCGAATACAAACAGTGTAGCTATTCCCTCCGCAAGGCAATCAAACAAGCTAAGCGTCAGTATAGAGACGAAGTAGAGTCGCAATTTGACGGCTCAGACTCAAGAGGTATGTGGCAGGGTCTACAGTCAAAAACGGATTACAAAAAGAAAACCAGCCCCGTCGCGGACCAGGATGTCTTGCTTCCAGACAGACTAAACAACTTCTTTGCAAGCTTTGAGGACAATACAGTGCCACTGACACGGCCCGCTACCAAAACCTGCAGACTCTCCTTCACTGCAGCCGACGTGCGTAAAACATTTAAATGTGTTAACCCTCCGAAGGCTGCAGGCCCAGACGGCATCCCCAGCCGCATCCTCAGAGCATGCGCAGACCAGCTGGCTGGTGTGTTTACAGACATATTCAATCAATCCTTATCCCAGTCTGCTGTTCCCACATGCTTCAAGAGGGCCACCATTGTTCCTGTACTCAAGAAAGCTAAGGTAACTGAGCTAAACGACTACCGCCCCGTAGCACTCACTTCCATCARCATGAAGTACTTTGAGAGAATAGTCAAGGACCACATCACCTCCACCCTACCTGACACCCTAGACCCACTCCAATATGCTTACCGCCCAAATAGGTCCACAGACGACGCAATCGCAACCACACTGCACACTGCCCTAACCCATCTGGACAAGAGGAATACCTATGGGAGAATGCTGTTCATCGACTACAGCTCAGCATTTAACACCATAGTACAATCCAAACTCGTCATCAAGCTCGAGACCCTGGGTCTCGACCCCGCCCTGTGCAACTGGGTACTGGACTTCCTGACGGGCCGCCTCCAGGTGGTGAGGGTAGTAACAACATCTCCACTCCGCTGATCCTCAACACTGGGGCCTCACAAGGGTACATTCTGAGCCCTCTCCTGTACTCCTGTTCATCCACGACTGCGTGGCCAAAACAAATAGATGATCGTGGACTTCAGGAAACAGCAGAGGAGCACCCCCTATCCACATCGACGGGACAGTAGTGGAGAGGGTAGTAATATTTAAGTTCCTCGGCATACACATCACGGACAAACTGAATTGGTCCACCCACACAGACAGCGTGGTGAAGAAGGCGCAGCAGCGCCTCTTCAATCTCAGGAGGCTGAGAAACTCGGCTTGTCACCAAAAGCACTCACAAACTTTTACAGATGCACAATCGAGAGCATCCTGTCGGGCTGTATCACCGCCTGGTACGGCAACTGCTCCGCCCACAACCGTAGCTCTCCAGAGGGTAGTGAGGTCTGCACAACGCATCACCGGGGGAAAACTACCTGCCCTCCAGGACACCTACACCACCCAATGTCACAGGAAGGCCAAAAAGATCATCAAGGACAACAACCACCCGAGCCACTGCCTGTTCACCTCGCTAACATCCAGAAGCGAGGTCAGTACAGGTGCATCAAAGCAGGGACCGAGAGACTGAAAACAGCTTCTATCTCAAGGATCAGACTGTTAAACAGCCACCACCAACATTAGTGGCTGCTGCCAACATACTGACTCAACTCCAGCTCACTTTAATAATGAAAAAATGTATGAAAAATGTATCACTAGCCACTTTAAACAATGCCACTTCATATAATGCTTACATACCCTACATTACTCATCTCATATGTATATACCGTACTCGATACCATCTACTGCATCTTGCCTATGCCGTTCTGTACCATCACTCATTCATTATATTTTTATTATACAGGGGGAGAACAAGTATTTGATACACTGCCGATTTTGCAGGTTTTCCTACTTACAAAGCATGTAGAGGTCTGTAATTTTATCATAGGTACACTTCAACTGTGAGAGACGGAATCTAAAACAAAAATCCAGAAAATCACATTGTATGATTTCTAAGTAATTAATTTGCATTTTATTGCATGACATAAGTATTTGATCACCTACCAACCAGTAAGAATTCCAGCTCTCACAGACCTGTTCGTTTTTCTTTAAGAAGCCTCCTGTTCTCCAATCATTACCTGTATTAACTGCACCTGTTTGAACTCGTTACCTGTATAAAAGACACCTGTCCACACACTCAATCAAACAGACTCCAACCTCTCCGCAATGGCCAAGACCAGAGAGCTATGTAAGGACATCAGATAAAATTGTAGACCTGCACAAGGCTGGGATGGGCTACAGGACAATAGGCAAGCAGCTTGGTGAGAAGGCAACAACTGTTGGCGCAATTATTAGAAATGGAAGAAGTTCAAGATGACGGTCAATCACCCTCGGTCTGGGCTCCATGCAAGATCTCACCTCGTGGGGCATCAATGATCACGAGGAAGGTGAGGGATCAGCCCAGAACTACACGGCAGGACCTGGTCAATGACCTGAAGAGAGCTGGGACCACAGTCTCAAAGAAAACCATTAGTAACACACTACGCGTCATGGATTAAAATCCTGCAGCGCACGCAAGGTCCCCCTGCTCAAGCCAGCGCATGTCCAGGCCCGTCTGAAGTTTTCCAATGACCATCTGGATGATCCAGAGGAGGAATGGGAGAAGGTCATGTGGTCTGATGAGACAAAAATAGAGCTTTTTGGTCTAAACTCGCCGTGTTTGGAGGAAGAAGAAGGATGATTCCGTATCTCACAGTTGAAGTTTACCTATGATAATAATAATTAATAACTACAGACCAGTATCCCTTCTTTCTTTTCTCTCCAAAACTCTTGAACGTGCCGTCCTTGGCCAGCTCTCCTGCTATCTTCTCCAGAATGACCTTCTTGATCCAAATCAGTCAGGTTTCAAGACTAGTCATTCAACTGAGACTGCTCTTCTTCTGTGTCACGGAGGTGCTCCGCACTGCTAAAGCTAACTCTCTCTCCTCTGCTCTCATCCTTCTAGACCTATCGGCTGCCTTTGATTACTGTGAACCATCAGATCCTCCTCTCCACCGTCTCCGAGCTGGGCATCTCCGGCAGGTCCACGCCTGATTGCGTTGCCTACCTGACAGGTCGCTCCTACCAGGTGGCGGGCGAGAATCTGTTCCGCCACCAGTGCTCTCACCACTTGGTGTCCCCCAGGGCTCTGTTCTAGGCCCCTCTCCTATTCTCGCTATACACCAAGTCACTTGCTCTGTCATTTCCTCACATGGTCTCTTCCTATCATTGCTATGCAGACGACACACAATTAATCTTCTCCCTTCCCCCCTCTGATAACCAGGTGGTGAATCGCATCTCTGCATGTCTGGCAGACATATCAGGTGGATGACGGATCACCACCTCAAGCTGAACCTCCGGCAAGACGAGCTGCTCTTCCCTCCCGGGGAAGGACTGCCCGTTCCATGATCTCGCCATCACGGTTTGACAACTCCATTGTTGTCCTCCTCCCAGAGTGCTAAGAAACCTTGGCGTGATCCTGGACACACCCCTGTCGTTCTCAACTAACATCAAGGCGCGTGACCCGTTCCTGTAAGGTTCATGCTCTACAACATTCGCAGAGTACGACCCTGCCTCACGCAGGAAGCGGCGCAGGTTCCCTAAATCCAGGCACTTGTCATCTCCCGTCTGGATTACTGCAACTCGCTATTGGCTGGGCTCCCTGCCTGTGCCATAACCCCTACAACTCATCCAGAACGCCGCAGCCCGTCTGGTGTTCAACTTTCCCAAGTTCTCTCACGTCACCCCGCTCCTCCGCTCTCTCCACTGGCTTCCAGTTGAAGCTCGCATCCGCTACAAGACCATGGTGCTTGCCTACGAGGCTGTGAGGGAACGGCACCTCCGTACCTTCAGGCTCTGATCAGGCCCTACACCCAAACAAGGGCACTGCGTTCATCCACCTCTGGCCTGCTCGCCTCCCTACCTCTGAGGAAGGTACAGTTCCCGCTCAGCCCAGTCAAAAACTGTTCGCTGCTCTGGCACCCCAATGGTGGAACAAACTCCCTCACGACGCCAGGTCAGCGGAGTCAATCACCACCTTCCGGAGACACCTGAAACCCACCTCTTAAGGAATACCTAGATAGGATAAAGTAATCCTTCTAACCCCCCCCCCCTTAAAAGAGTTAGATGCACTATTGTAAAGTGGTTTGTTCACTCGGATATCATAAGGTGAATGCACCAATTTTGTAAGTCGCTCTTGGAATAGAGCGTCTGCTAAATGGACTTAATGTAAATGTAAATAAAAATGACAGACCTCTACATGCGTTGTTAAGTAGGAAAACCTGCAAAATCGGCAGTGTATCAAATACTTGTTCTCCCCACTGTACATGTTCTTCATTCCTTTACACTTCTGTGTATAATGTAGTTGTTGTGAAATTGTTAGGTTAGATTACTCGTTGGTTATTACTGCAATGTTGGAACTAGAAGCACAAGCATTTCGCTACACTCGCATTAACATCTGCTAACCATGTGTATGTGACAAATAAAATTTGATTTGATATACAGAGAGAGGAGGGTATGGCAGGGAGGAAACTGGTAAAGAGTGATAAAAGGAACAGTTAAAACCAGCTGTCATGCTGGCACATAGGCATGTGGCTGATGGAGTAGAGCAGCTAGCGTGGGCTCTCTCTGTCTCTTTCTCTCCCTCCCGCTTTCTATCTCTGTTTCTCTTTTTATGAGTAACAAGCACCTCAGAGGGAGGGAGAGAGATTTGTCTCCAGCCCTCAGCTTCTCTCTCTTCCTCCCTCCCTTCCTTCCTCCCTCTGTCCCTCCTCCCTCCCTCCATCTGTCCCTCCTCTACCTCCTCTCTCTCTTTTCCACCCATTTGTTTGCCCATCAAATCATGCAGACGGATATAGAGACCCCTAATATTTGAAGGCCTTCAGAACAGACGGGCAGGAAGGCGGATGGACAGACAGAGAGACAGAGAGTCTAGCTAAGCCTTGGTGGATCTGATGAGATTCTAAACATTCAGAGATCTGGTGAAACAAACACACAACTGTCTGACAACTTTATTGAGAGACTGGTCGCCATCTCTATATTACAAGGTCATATTCACAGCCTAACTCGGAGAGAGTGAGTGAGTGAATCATACTGGGCGACTTCAACCTCCTGATGTATGCCTTCGAGTAGCCCTTTCCTGCAGTCAAATGACCTAGTGGCCTCATGGGTGGAATGTTATTAATATTTTTCATAATTTAACAATGAACAAAAAATATATTTTCACAGCTGAAAATTCAGTGTTTGTATGTCAAACAGTTTTTTTTAATATTTCAGTCTCTGCATATAAAGTCTAATATTGGGATGCAAACTCAAAATTAAATACAGTTCAACTTTATCTGACAAGGTGTCTTCTTTTTTTGTAAGCCCAATGTGTGTGATGTGTATACTTATGTTTCAAAGTGGATTTGTTTAAGACTACCAAGACATACTCTTATTTAGCCCACTGCAGTAAAAGTTTAAATTCTTCTCCTCTTTTTTTCTCCTCTTTTTTTTCTCCTCTTTTTTTCCACTCCTTTTCTGGGGTGGAGGAAAGGAAGGATATGAATACACAGAGGGGATTCTGCATTAGTTCCTACCCAGCTAGCACATTTGGTTCCTTGGAAGTTGATTGCTTCTGTGGACAGGTGTCTTTTATACAAGCAACAAACTGAGATTAGGAGCACTCCCTTTAAGAGCGTGCTCCTAATCTCAGCTCGTTACCTGTATAAAAGACACATGGGAGCCAGAAATATTTCTGATTGAGAGGGGGTCAAATACTTATTTCCCTCATTAAAATGCAAATCAATTTATAAAATTTTTGAGATGCGTTTTTCTGGATTTTTTGTTGTTGTTATTCTGTCTCTCACTGTTCAAATAAACCTACTATTAAAATTATAGACTGATCATTTCTTTGTCAGTGGGCAAACGTACAAAGAATGTCCCCTGGTCTGATGAAACAAAAATAGAATTGTTTGGCCATAATGACCATCGTTATGTTTGGAGGAAAAAGGGGGAGCCTTGCAAGCCGAAGAACACCATCCCAACCGTGAAGCACGGGGGTGGCAGAATCATGTTGTGGGGGTGCTTTTCTGCAGGAGGGACTGGTGCACTTCACAAAATAGATGGCATCATTAGGGAGGAAAATTATGTGAATATATTGAAGCAACATCAAGACATCAGTCAGGAACTTTAAAGTTTGGTCGCAAATGGGTCTTCCAAATGGACAATGACCCCAAGCATACTTCCAAAGTTGTGGCAAAATGGCTTAAGGATAACAAAGTCAAGGTATTGTTGGCCATCACAAAGCCCTGACCTCAATCCTATAGGAAATTTGTGGGCAGAACTGAAAAAGCGTGTGCGAGCAAGGAGGCCTACATCCTGACTCAGTTACACCAGCTGTCAGGAGGAATTTGCCAAAATTCACCCAACTTATTGTGGGAACTTTTACTAGTATTAAGTGTCAGGAATTTTGAAAAACAGTTCAAATCAAATCAAATGTTATTTGTCACATACACATGGTTAGCAGATGTTAATGCTAGTGTAGCGAAATGCTTGTGCTTCTAGTTCTGACAATGCAGTAATAACCAACGAGTAATCCAACCTAACAATTCCACAACTACTACCTTATACACACAAGTGTAAAGGGATAAAGAATGTACATAAAGATAAATGAATAAGTGATGGTACAGAACGGCATAGGCAAGATGCAATAGATGGTATCAAGTACAGTATATACATATGAGATGAGTAATGTAGGGTATGTAAACAAAAAAGTGGCATAGTTTAAAGTGGCTAGTGATACATGTATTACATAAAGATGGCAAGATGCAGTAGATGATATAGAGTACAGTATATACATATACATTATATTAAGTGGCATTGTTTAAAGTGGCTAGTGATACATTTTTTATACATATTTATTCCCACCAATTCCCATTATTAAAGTGAGCTGGAGTTGAGTCAGTATGTTGGCAGCAGCCACTCAAGTGTAGTGGTGGGGCTGGTTTAACAGTCTGAGGCCTTGAGATAGAAGCTGTGTTTCAGTCTCTCGGTCCCTGCTTTGATGCACCTGTACTGACCTCGCCTTCTGGATGATAACGGGGTGAACAGGCAGTGGCTCGGGTGGTTGTTGTCCTTGATGATCTTTATGGCCTTCCTGTGACATCGGGTTGGTAGGTGTCCTGGAGGGCAGGTGTTTGCCCCCAGTGATGCGTTGTGCAGACCTCACTACCCTCTGGAGAGCCTTACGGTTGTGGCGGAACGTTGCCGTTGCCCGACAGGATGCTCTCGATTGTGCATCTGTAGAAGTTTGTGAGTGCTTTTGGTGACAAGCCGAATTTCTTCAGCCTCCTGAGGCTGCGCCTTCTTCACAACGCTGTCTGTGTGGTGGACCAATTCAGTTTGTCCGTGATGTGTACGCTGAGGAACGTAAATCTTACTACCCTCTCCATTACTGTCCCATCGATGTGGATAGGGGGTGCTCCCTCTGCTGTTTCCTGAAGTCCACAATCATCTCCTTTGTTTTGTTGACGTTGAGTGTGAGTATTTTCCTGACACCACACTCCGGGGCCCTCACCTCCTCCTGTAGCGCCCTCGTCGTTGTTGGTAATCAAGCCTACCACTGTAGTGTCGTCTGCAAACTTGATGATTGAGTTGGAGGCGTGCATGGCCACGCAGTCGTGGTGAACAGGGAGTACAGGAGAGGGCTCAGAAAGCACCCTTGTGGGGCCCCAGTGTTGAGGATCAGCGGGGTGGAGATGTTGTTACCTACCCTCACCACCTGGGGGCGGCCCGTCAGGAAGTCCAGTACCCAGTTGCACAGGGCGGGTCGAGACCCAGGGTCTCGAGCTTGATGACGAGTTTGGAGGGTACTATGGTGTTAAATGCTGAGCTGTAGTCGATGAACAGCATTCTCACATAGGTATTCCTCTTGTCCAGATGGGTTAGGGCAGTGTGCAGTGTGGTTGTGATTGCGTCGTCTGTGGACCTATTGGGGCGGTAAGCAAATTGGAGTTGGTCTAGGGTGTCAGGTAGGCTGGAGGTGATATGGTCCTTGACTAGTCTCTCAAAGCACTTCATGATGACGGAAGTGAGTGCTACGGGGTGGTAGTCGTTTAGCTCAGTTACCTTAGCTTTCTTGGGAACAGGAACAATGGTGGCCCTCTTGAAGCATGTGGGAACAGCAGACTGGGATAAGGATTGATTGAATATGTCCGTAAACACACCAGCCAGCTGGTCTGCGCATGCTCTGAGGACGCGGCTGGGGATGCCGTCTGGGCCTGCAGCCTTGCGAGGGTTAACACGTTTAAATGTTTCACTCATGTCGGCTGCAGTGAAGGAGAGTCCGCAGGTTTTGATAGCGGGCCGTGTCAGTGGCACTGTATTGTCCTCAAAGCGAGCAAAGAAGTTATTTAGTCTGTCTGGGAGCAAGACATCCTGGTCCGTGACGGGGCTGGTTTTCTTTTTGTAATCCGTGATTGACTGTAGACCCTGCCACATACCTCTTGTGTCTGAGCCGTTGAATTGCAACTCTACTTTGTCTCTATACTGACGCTTAGCTTGTTTGATTGTCTTGCGGAGGGAATAGCTACACTGTTTGTAATCGGTCAGGTTTCCGGTTACCTTTCCCTGGTTAAAAGCAGTGGTTCGTGATTTCAGTTTCGCGCGAATGCTGCCATCAATCCACAGTTTCTGGTTTGGGAATGTTTTTATAGTTGCTGTGGGTACGACATCACCGTTGCACTTTCTAATGAACTCGCTCACCGAATCAACGTATTTGTCAATGTTGTTGTTGGATGCAATGCGGAACATATCCCAATCCATGTCATCGAAGCTGTCTTGAAGCGTGGAATCAGATTGGTCGGACCAGCGTTGAACAGACCTGAGCGCGGGAGCTTCTTGTTTTAGTTTCTGTCTGTAGGCTGGAAGCAACAAAATGGAGTCGTGGTCAGCTTTTCCGAAAGGAGGGCGGGGGAGGGCCTTATATGCGTCACGGAAGTTAGAATAACAATGATCCAGGGTTTTACCAGCCCTGGTTGCGCAATCGATATGCTGATAGAATTTAGGGAGTCTTGTTTTCAGATTAGCCTTGTTAAAATCCCCAGCTACAATGAATGCAGCCTCAGGATATGTGGTTTCCAGTTTACATAGAGTCAAATAAAGTTCGTTCAGGGCCATTGATGTGTCTGCTTGGGGGGGATATATACGGCTGTGATTATAATCGAAGAGAATTCCCTTGGTACATAATGCGGTCGAAATTTGATTGTGAGGAATTCTAAGTCAGGTGAACAGAAGGACTTGAGTTCCTGTATGTTGTTATGATCACACCACGTCTCGTTAATCATAAGGCATACCCCCCCCCACCCCTCTTCTTACCAGAAAGATGCTTGTTTCTGTCGGCGCGATGCGTGAAGAAACCAGCTGGCTGCACCGACTCCAATAGCGTCTCTCGAGTGAGCCATGTTTCCGTGAAGCAAAGAACGTTACAGTCTCTGATGTCTCTCTGGAAGGTAACCCTTCCTCGGATTTCATCAACCTTGTTGTTAAGAGACTGGACATTGGCGAGTAGTATGCTATGGAGTGGTGCGCGATGTGCCCGTCTCCGGAGCCTGACCAAAAGACCACTTCGTTTGCCCCTTTTACTGCGACGTTGTTTAGGTTTGCCGGCTGGGATCAGATCCATTGTCCTGGGTGGAAGGCAAAACACAGGATACGCTTCGGGAAAGTCATATTCCTGGTCATAATGATGGTGAGTTGACGTTGCTCTTATATTCAGTAGTTTCTCCCGACTGTATGTAATAAAACCTAAGATTACCTGGGGTACCAATGTAAGAAATAACACGTAAAAAAACWAAATACTGCATAGTTTCCTAGGAACGCGAAGCGAGGCGGCCATCTCTGTCGGCGCTGGAAGTATTAAGTGTATTTGGCTAAAGTGTATGTAAACTTCCGACTTCAACTGTAGCTAACAAATTGTCAGCCAACATAACGTGTAAGGTAACTTATTTGAAAAGTCTACTTTATTACATTGTGTAGTAAGCTGCCGCGAGGATGCGCTCTATCAAGTCTGCGGCTTGAGCATGCTTTTGGTGCACTGTCGATAGTGCGCTGTACTTGGGGCAAGAAGGTTAGGGTTAGGGTTAGGGTTAGGGTTAGGGTTAGGGTTAGGGTTAGCAACCCTAACCCTGCTTGTTTCATTTGAAGTCCTGCACAATTATCAGTTTGTTATTTGGTTTATATTGCCCATTCATTGTCAGTTAGACACAGTAGTGCATTGGGACCCAAAAGCATAATCAGTGCTCTAAATTCCCCTTGGTCGTTAGGGCAAATCTGGTCTCTGAAAGGACGGGTTTTTTTCACACCTAGCTCGGTTTTTCACACCTAGCTTTTCACACCTAGCTTTAGTAAAGGTTGAATAGTCTATTCTTCAGCTATTAACCCCTCTCCCCAACTTGCAACAAATGGATGTCTTTTTGTCAAGAGCAAAACTTTATTTTCAATCAAAAATAATTGTTCTGAAAGCAAAAGAGGCTTCAAAGTAAAACATTTGCAATCAAATATTTTGTAATAGAGCGCAAAACTTAATGCATTTTATTCCCCAAAAAGGTATATGAAAACAAAACTCCTATTTAATTTCGCTATCAACCACCCAATACTGTTCAGCCTTTCTTTCCGACACAAAGGAAGTCATAGCGGACACCTACGAAGGACTGTGTGATGATGGTATCTCAGGGAAGCAGCACTGGGCATTCTTCCGCCCAACTTCTACATAGCTAGTAGTTAGCTTCTATGATTCAGTGTCGGTTCATAACATTCTACTATATTACATAGATACATACCATGCAATTATTATTCTCAAGCCCACATTGATACAAATCATAAATTGATAAAGGTACATAAAGATGTATAATGTCTCCAATTCTAAGAAGTTATTTTAACTTTTTTATTCGTATACAAATTGTCAATGTATGTAATTAGAGTTGTTCTTCATCAACTGGCAATACATAAATAATGAAGCAGGTTAATAGGTTAAACATTCCACTTTTAATTCCAATGCTTTTTTCCCAAGACACATTGTTATCTTTTTCAAGGAAGGTATATATTTCATTTTGTATGCATATTGCATATTTCCTATCACCTAATGAACATCCACAATACCAGTCTGGTGTTAAGCTTTCTGTGCTGTATTGACTTATCCTGAAAATGACATCTGCTGCTTTAGATTAAATGGTCATATCTCCGTTATTGTTTTCATATCTACTAAAACAATAAGCTATTTTCTTTACTTTCAGAGTGCTAGCTGATCAAGGGGTCGAAAGTGTAAGTATTGCCAGATGTTCACTGTCCGAGGAACAGGCCATGGAAGCTTTATTGCGTGTCCATAACCAAAAGTAATTAAACTGTTCTGTGTTCTTTTCCTCTCTTCCTCTCTGCCTGTCTTGTTGTACATGGAACCTGTCTCACATGCATTAATAAAAAAAAAAAACGTAACATGTCAGCTGCTAATTTTAAGATATACACCACATAAACACTCAGCCATTGTCACCTGACTATCAAGCCCCTGTTGCTGCCAAATTTATCACCACTAATACAGATTTGTTTCTTTTGAGCAATCCAGATGCAGGAGGTGGACGACCTACTTTATCAGGAGGATAATCTGGAAACACTGACAATGGGGTCATTGTTCCTGACATCCCATGCCCCGTCTACTGAGCATTTTGCTGTGCTGCAGCGTGTGCTGCAGCGTGAAGTTCATCTTTTGGTCAGTACATATACATGAATGATCTTCTATTAGTTATGAGTCTCCAGCCTTTTAAGGTGCAGTCCTCCCACACTATGTAGGATATTGTTTTTGCCCCAGTGCCACTCTTGATAATGGCAAACATTTGTAGTTTTTGGAGGAGGGTGAAAGGATAGCAYGCCCAGCTGTCAAAGTGAGAGAGTAGGCTACTCTGGATAGAGCAGGTACTTTTGTGTAGTAGTATTTCTTGTGAGGTTTTCTGTCCTCAGATACAGAGAGCTGTGAAAGCCTGTCTGCAGATTAAGAGGACCCAATGAAGAGCAGCGGTTCTCAGTCCTGGGGACTCAAAGGGGTGCACATTTTTGGTTTTGCCTTAGCACTACACAGGTGATTCAAATGACCAAGTCATCATCAAGCTTCAAGTGGTATTTATGTATTCATTTGTGACGATATCCTTGATATGATCCTGCTATTGTCACATGCACATGTCTCTAGCCAATGTTATGATTAGTTATAAGGGATATTATACAGGAAGTATTATTAAAGAGATGCTTTACATTGAAATACAGACGGAGATGGAGAAGTCCCAGAGTTCATGATCAAAGGTCAGTTTCGCATTTCACCGCCTGATTATGACTGACCGTGTTAGAATAAAAAAACAAGGCTTAATCATGCTCTCTATCCATCTGTCTTTCGTCTGCAGGTATCTTTAGATGTGAGAGAGGAAGCCAGTCCCGTCAGCCACCTCATCCGCTCTTTAGATAGCCTTGGGCTTCCAGTCGGCCCAGGTTGAATAGGAGACACCGCTAGAGACACTATGTAATTGTGACAAACTGAGAGAATATTAGGGAGGCACTGGAATTCATGAATCATATGCAGTCTTCCCTGCTCCTCTGTTTTACCTCTCCCCATCTCCTTTATAATGCACACCATATGTGCATTGAGGTACAGCTTGAACTTGTATTTATAACACCTGGATAATGAACTTGTCAATGAAGTGTTTCACGGTCTCCACTTGAATGTAAGCATCTCATTGGAATACGACACCTATCCTGTGTCCTCAGAGTAATGCAGATGTAGGGAGTTAAATATGCATAGGTGTATTTCTGCATATATGAATGAGAAAAATCTGCCTTTACTTAAATCATGTTTCTAGTCTATTGCATAGTTACAATGTGTAATCATTGATGTCCCAGGAGCAGTAAAACACTGTTGAGGTGTATAATTGTAATACATACATGCAGACAAAGCATCATTCAAATAATGGAGCTTGATACTGGATATGACTAAAAAAGAATGTCAGAGATTCGTACATACATACATACAGCACCTTTATTTGCCAAGGAAGAGTACATGATCAGTGAATATATTCAATGTACAGTGTACAATGTGGGGGATCTCATGCGTGGTAATAACTACAGTACATCCTTGGCACAATAAAGTTAATATATTTACTCAATCCATAGGCCTCATTAATGCCATTCAGAAGTCGATACAACAACTATGATTGGTATGAATATTAGGTTCAGGACCTAAAGTTTTAGGGTCCAAACACAGGTTGGCTACATACTGTAMCTAGTTACAAAATCCATAGGCATGCGGTCATTTTTATCCTCCACAATAAGCAAATAGTTAGCTAGCTATATTATTTCAGCTGTTTTGCATGTCAAATATAAGCAAAGCACGCTAACAATTGTACATTCAATTTCCAGAAAATGCTTTAGCTAGCTAGATTCTTTACATCCACTGTTTCCCAAGATGACAGCCTGGTTTCCTGGTTCTCTCAGGAGTCCCTATTACATTAAACACAAATTCATACTCATGTCATAACACTAGCTAGCTAACTTGATAAATAGTGATTTTCGTAAATTAACTAAGACAAACAAATATGCACAATCGTTTGTCTCAACATTAACTAACATATTCCTCTCAATTGTACATTTTTTGCTTGACTCATTATGACATTATAAAAATGTAAATTTGCTTCCACCATAATGTATTGTCAGCCATCTTCGCTGAAGAAAGTCACCAGGGATGGGTGGTTCGCGTCAAATTCTTAATTGGAAACACTCGATATGATCGGTCATATAAAAACCTTGGAACCCAAATGCATAATGAGTGCTCTAACTCTCCCTTGTGGTGGTCTGGAGCAATGAAGCCGTGACGCTGGGTACCTAAGTCCCGCGGTGTAAGCTCGCAGCTTTTAAAAGGAAGAACCACTGTACACACAATACCCCATAAATGACCAAGTGAAAAACTTTTTTGTGCAAAAGTATACAAATTTAAAACAGAAATACCTTATTTCCATAAGTATTCTAAACCTTTACCATGAGACGTGAAATTGAGCTCAGGTGCATCCTTGTTTCCATTGGTCATCCTCGAGCTGTTTCTACAACATGATTGGAGTCCACCTGTGGTAAATTCAATTGATTGGACATGATTTGGAAAGGCACACACCTGTCTATATAAAAAGGTCCCACAGTTGACAGTGCATGTCAGAGGAAAAACCAAGCCATGAAGTCGAAGGAATTGTTCGTAGAGCACCTAGACAGGATTGTGTCGAGGCAGGGATCTGGGGAAGGGTACCAGAAACATTTTTGTATCATTGAACACAGTGGCCTCCATCATTCTTAAATGCAAGAAGTTTGGAACCACGAAGATTACCTAGAGCTGGCCGTCCTGCCAAACTGGGCAAACAGGGTAGAAGGCCTTGGTCAGGAAGGTGACCAAGAACCCGATGGTCACTCTGACAGAGCACCAGAGTTCCTCTGTGGAGATGGGAGAACATTCCAGAAGGGCAATCTCTACAGCACTCCACCAATCAGACCCTAATGGTAGTGGCKAGACCGAAGCCACTCCTCAGTAAAAGGCACATGACAGCCTGGTTGGAGTTTGCCAAAAGGCACCTAAAGAACTCTGACCATGAGAAACAAGATTCTCAGGTCTCATGAAACCAAGCTTGAACTCTTACCTGAATGCCAAGCATCTTGTCTGGAGGAAACCTGGCACCATCTTTAAGGTGAAGCATGGTGGTGGTGGCAGCATCATGCTGTGGGGATGTTTTCCAGCGGCAGGGACTGGGAGACTAGTCATGAGCGAGGGAAAGATGAAAGGAGCAAAGTACAGCGAGATCCTTGATGAAAACCTGTTCCAGAGTGCTCAGGACCTCAGACTGGGGCGAATATTCACCTTCCAACAGGACAACAACCCTAAGCCACAGCCAAGACAAGACAGGAGTGGCTTCGGCACAAGCCTCAATGTCCTTGAGTGGCCCAGCCAGAGCCCGGACTTGAACCCGATCGAACATCTCTGGAGAGACCTGAAAATAGCTATGCAGTGTCACTCCCCATCCAACCTGACAGAGCTTGAGAGGATCTGCGGAGAAGAATGGGACAAAATCCCCAAATAAAGGTGCGCCAAGCTTGAAACATCATGCCCAAGAAGCCTCAAGGCTGGAATCGATGCCAAAGATGCTTCAACAAAGCACTGAGTAAAGGGTCTGAATACTTACGTAAATGGGATATTTCAGTTTTGTAATCCATTTGCAAAAATTCATAAACCCGTTTTTGCTTTGTCATTATGGGGTATTGTGTGTAGATTGAGGGGGGGAAACGATTTAATAAATTTTAGAATAAGGCTGTAACGTAACAAAATGTGGAAGTCAAGGAGTCTGAATACTTTCCGAATGCACTGTATATGAGATTGTTTAATGATAAATGGGGTTAATTCATTTTTTTATTACAAGTGTTTCAGATATGAGTTTACCATGCATTAAATCTGTTAGTCAATGCGTTTGTATGGGCTAATAGCAGTAAGGCCAAATTTGTTTTATATATTTGATACTTCAAGGTGTTTTAAAATAGCAAAATTATCCTTGGTATGAGCTTTTTAAAACAATGCCATACAGTTTAGTAGAACCTCTCCATTGTCTTAGACAGGGCTTAGGTTAAGAGCATATTAGCATTGGAATGAGACACTCATGGCTCATCCATTGATCT
Source organism: Salvelinus sp. IW2-2015 (assembly GCF_002910315.2). Lineage (NCBI taxonomy): Eukaryota > Metazoa > Chordata > Actinopteri > Salmoniformes > Salmonidae > Salvelinus > Salvelinus sp. IW2-2015. The sequence continues at coordinate 17,997,625 of NC_036840.1, read as the reverse complement.
ATTTATTCACAGGAATTAATATATCCTGTCACTTCTCACTCTACATACAAGAGCAGATACTTATCCACTATTGTTCAGTTGATAAAAGACATGCTCGCAACAGTCTTAGTGCAGGGGATTCTGTTCCTGGCAGCTGACACACCATGGTCTGTAGGAATTCCCATGCTGGGGCACAGTGCGAAAGTTGATATCAAACACYTAATAGGACTTGAAGCACACATCCAGTGCATCTTGCTCCAATAATGACTAAAACCTGTGAGCAGTCCCCAAGAACCAACACAAATGGGTAGGGTCTGGTCACCGTCACCTGGTGTTGGTCCATAAAGCAACTATTTCTGTCTTACAATCTCTCTCCACCAGGTTTAGCACTACTCTCATCCTTTAAAAACAAGAAATGGACAGTGACGGGGGTAATGGGGGATACCTAGCCATTTTTTGCGTCATCATTGCATGCGATCATCATTCTCAAAGCCGCTGTTTACTTCTAAGATCACTTTAGCACCGCCCTAAAAACCCGATTCAAATTCGACACCAACCTTCAAATAGGTATGTAATGACACATTATATAAACTCTTTATAGTGTTTTATTTACATTTTTAGAGGCGATAAGGTGATAAGTTGGACAGATCGAGTGAAAAAAAGCAATTTTCCCACAAAACATCCCTCCTCCTCACTATCACGCATTAGTTTCGCTTCCCCACCCGCCATTTTTTTTAAGACCCGACGGTGCTCGTTGCCTTCTTGAAAGCAGAAACGGGCCGTGTGGGGGTCATGTAATTGATTCTGTTGGAAAGGGGAGAAATTGTGCTTTACAATGGTATTGACATTACAGTTGATCTGGAAGTATTACGTTTTTGGGGCACTAAAATAAGGTAAATTGTACAGACCAAGGCGATGAACAAAAGTGAGTGAGTTTACGTTATATCTATTTTGTCCCCCCACACCAAACGCGATCATGACARGCAGGTTAAAATATCATGGGGACAGTTTGAAAAGCATTAAAACATTTATGGCAATTTAGCTAGCTAGCTTGCACTTGCTAGCTAACTTGTCCTATTTAGCTAGCTTGCTGTTGCTAGCTAATTTGTCCTGGGATATAAATATCGAGTTGTTATTTTACCTGAAATGCACAAGGTCCTTTACTCCAACAATTAAACCACACAAAACTGTCAACCGAATCGTTTCTAGTCATCTCTCCTCCTTCTAGGCTTTTTCTTCTCTTGACTTTATATTGCAATTGGCATTTTTCATACATTAGGTGCATTACCGCACTGACCTAGTTCATCTTTCAGTCACCCACATGGGTATAACCAATGAGGAGATGGCACGTGGGTACCTGCTTCTATAAACCAATGAGGAGATGGGAGAGGCAGGATTGCAGCACAATCTGCGTCACAAATAGAACTGACTTCTATTTTAGCCCTTGGCAACGCAGACACTCATTGATTGGCACCCAAGTAGTGTGGGTGCAATAATTTAATAATATAGATTTCTAAATTTATTTTGCAACGCTCGCGAGTGGTGTAGTCATCGTATTCCCTACTTTTGATTAGGGCCATAGGGAAAAGSGTGCCATTTCAGATGCAGCCATTGATTGATTGATTTACTGATTGATTGGATGGATGAATATGCTAGTAATTGAAATCATATTTGGTCATTTAGAAATAAATACAGTTGAAGTCCGAAGTTTACATATACTTTAGCCAAATACATTTAAACTCAGTTTTTCACAATTCCTGACATTTAATCCTAGTAAAGATTCCCTGTCTTAGACCACTTTATTTTAAGAATGTGAAATGTCAGAATAATAGTTGAGAGAATGATTTATTTCAGCTTTTATTTCTTTCATCACATTCTCAATGGGTCAGAAGTTTACATACACTCAATTAGTATTTTGTAGCATTGACTTTAAATTGTTTAACTTGGGTCAAACGTTTTGGGTAGCCTACCACAAGCTTCTCACAATAAGTTGGGTGAATTTTGGCCCATTCCTCCTGACAGAGCTGAGGTAACTGAGTCAGGTTTGTAGGCCTCTCTGCTTGCACACGCTTTTTCAGTTCTGCCCACAAATTTTCTATAGGATTGAGGTCATGGCTTTGTGGTGGTCACTCCAATTCCTTGACTTTGTTGTCCTTAAGCCATATTGTCACAACTTTGGAAGTATGCTTGGGGTCATTGTCCATTTGGAAGACCCATTTGTGACCAAGCTTTAACTTCCTGACTGATGTCTTGAGATGTTGCTTCAATATATACACATAATTTTCCTCCCTCATGATGCCATCTATTTTGTGAAGTGCACCAGTCCCTCCTGCAGCAAAGCACCCCCACAACATGATGCTGCCACCCCCGTGCTTCACGGTTGGGATGGTGTTCTTCGGCTTGCAAGCCTCCCCCTTTTTCCTCCAAACATAACYATGGTCATTATGGCCAAACAGTTCTATTTTTGTTTCATCAGACCAGAGGACATTTATCCAAAAAGTACGATATTTGTCCCCATGTGCAGTTGCAAACCGTAGTCTGGCTTCTAATGGCGGTTTTGGAGCAGAGACTTCTTCCTTGCTGAGCGACCTTTCAGGTTATGTCGATATGGGACTCGTTTTACTGTGGATATAGATACTTTTGTACCTGTTTCCTCCAGCATCTTCACAGGGTCCTTTGCTGTTGTTCTGGGATTGATTTGCACTTTTCGCACCAAAGTACGTTCATCTCTAGGAGACAGAACGTGTCTTCTTCCTGAGCGGTATGACAGCTGCATGGTCCCATGGTGTTTATACTTGCATACTATTGTTTGTACAGATGAACGTGGTACCTTCAGGCATTTGGAAATTGCTCCCAAGGATGAACCAGACTTGTGTAGGTCTACAATTTTTTTTCTGATGTCTTGGCTGATTTCTTTTGATTTTCTCATGATGTCAAGCAAAGAGGCACTGAGTTTGAAGGTAGGCCTTGACATACATCAACAGGTACACCTCCAATTCAAACAAATTATGTAAATTAGCCTATCAGAAGCTTCTAAAGCCATGACATTGTTTTCTGGTATTTTCGAAGCAGTTTAAAGGCACAGTCAACTTAGTAAAAATATTTGATGAAACATTTAATTTGGCCTTACTGCTATTAGCCCATTCAACCGCATTGAATAACAGATTCACTACACGGAACAACAGATAGACCCCCCAAAATAATCTAAAGGAAGTTTGTTRTGAAGTGTCTATCCTATATCTGAGCGATATAAGAAATATCAGGAAATATCTATTTATTTATATACAGTACCAGTCAAAAGTTTGGACACAGTTACTCATTGCTGTTTTTTTCTTTATTTTTACTATTATTCTACATTGTAGAATAATAGTGAAGACATCAAAACTATGAAATAACACATATGGAATCATGTAGTAACCAAAAATGAGTTAAACAAATCAAGATTCAAAGTAGCCACCCTTTGCCTTGGATGACAGCTTTGCACACTCTTGGCTTTCTCTCAACCAGCTTCATGAGGTAGTCACTTGGAATGCATTTCAATTAACAGGTGTGCCTTGTTAAAAGTTTTTTTGTGGAATTTCTTTCCTTCTTAATTAATGGGTTTGAGCCAATCAGTTGTGTAGGGGTGGTATACAGAATATAGCCCTATTTAGTAAATGACCAAGTCCATATTATGGCAAGAACAGCTCAAATAAGCAAAGAGAAATGACAGTCTATAATTTCTTTAAGACATGACGGTCAGTCAATTTGGAAAATCCCAGAACTTTGAAAGTGCAGTCACAAGAACCATCAAGTGCCATGATGAAACTGGCTCTCATGAGGACCACCACAGGAAAGGAAGACCCAGAATTTTCTCTGCTGCGGATAAGTTCATTAGAGTTACCAGCCTCAGAAATTGCAGCCCAAATAAATGCTTCACAGAGTTCAAGTAACAGACACATCTCAACATCAACTGTTCAGAGGAGACGGTGTGAATCAGGCCTTCATGGTCAAATTGCTGCAAAGAAACCACTACAAAAGGACACCAATAAGAATAGGAGAGTTGCTCGGACCAAGAAACACGAGCAATGGACATTAGACTGATGGAAATCTGTCCTTTGGTCTGATGAGTCCAAATTTGAGATTTTTGGTTCCAAACGCTGCGTCTTTGTGAGACGCAGAGTAGGTGGACGGATGATTTCTGTATGTGTGGTTCCCACCGTGAAGCATGGAGGAGGTGTGATGGTGTGATGGTGTGGGGGTGCTTTGCTGGTGACACTGTCAGTAATTGATTTAGAATTCAAGGCACACTTAACCAGCATGGCTACCACAGCATTCTGCAGCGATATGCCATCCCATCTGGTTTGCGCTTAGTGGGACTATCATTTGTTTTTCAACAGGACAATGAGCCAGCATACCTCCAGGCTGTGTARGGGATATTTGACCAAGGAGAGTGATGGGAGTGCTGCATCAGACGACCTGGCCTCCATAATCATCTAACTTCAACCCAATTGAGATGGATTGGGATGAGTTGGACCGCAAGTGCTCAGCGTATGTGGGAACTCCTTCAAGACTGTTGGAAAAGCATTCCAGGTGAAGCTGGTTGAGAGAATGCCAAGTGTGCAAAGCTGTCATCAAGGCAAAGGGTGGCTACTTTTAAGAATCTAAAATATGAAATATATTTTGATTTGTTTAACACTTGTTTTGGTTACTACATGATTCCATAAGTGTTATTTCATAGTTTTTATGTCTTCACTATTATTCTACAATGTGGACACTAAACTTAATCTTATCATATCTTGTGACTACAGCAGCCTCATGGTCCTCCACAAGCTGCTGCCCACTGACCTGCTCCATGTCTGAAGCTTCCTCAAGGCCCAGGGTCACTCCTGCTCAGGATGGACTGATCTTGTCCTCGAGCTAACTGGAGCGGACTCCGCTGGTTGGATCTAGGTCCTGGAACCTCCACCAAGACCCTTGGTGAAGCTGAGATATAAGGAGTAGGATGAAGTTGCCCCTAATGGTTAAGGTTAGAATTGAGAGAGGGGTATCCCAGGCCAGTGGTGTCAAACTCATTTAGCCCCCGCCTTCCAGATTCAGTCTTCACCGAGGTCCGGACATCGCATAAAAAATATATATTTCATCTGCATTTTATATGCATTTTATATACCTGACTGTCTAGCTTGACTAGCAAGCTGCTGTACAGAGTGGAGAGACTGTATAAATGTAGGTTTGTAAACCCTGACCTAGGTGAACATTCACACCAGTGTGAGATCTATGATGTTGGGTTTGTCCGACGGGATTAACAGACAGTAGGACTGAAACCACTGAGCTGCATCATAACTGATGGAAGGATCTTGTAATGTGAGTGAGTAAGTGAGAGAGATAGTGTACACATGTGTGAGGAGAGGTTCAATTACTGTGAATCAAAGCTTTAAAATTGCTGTTTACAATCAGATTCTCAGTAGAGATCAGATGTGTATTGGAAATGTGAAAATGTTAGATTTGGTTCACTTCAAACTGCCTGTCTAAACATAGCCTTACTGTATTGTATACCTGCATTTTAAATCATGTGCTATGTTTCAGCAGTTTTGCTTGTGAATTAAAATGCCTTTCTAATGACACTGGATGGAATTCTCTCTCTCCCAGTGCCTTCATAAAGTATTCATACCACTTAACTTTTTCCAAATGTTGTTGAGTTACAGCCTGATTTTGTATCACTGATCTACACACAATACCCCATAATGTCAAAGTGGAATTTTGTTTGTAGAAAATGTAAAACATTTATAGAAAATGAAAAGCTGAAATGTCGAGTCGATAAGTATTCAACCCTTTGCCTAAATACGTTCAGGAGTAAACATATTTTTAACAAATTGCATAATAGTTTGCATGGACTCTATTTCGTGTTCAATAAAAATAAAAATATGTCTACCCCATCTCTGTACCCCACACATACAATTATCTGAAAAGTCCCTCAATTGAGTAGCAGTGGTATAAGTAACAAAGTAAAAATACTTTAAAGTACCACTTCAGTAGTTTTTGGGGGTTTCTGCCAACTTCTACTTTTACTTCACTACATTCCTAAAGAAAATAATGAACTTTTAACTTATTTTACATACATTTTCTCTGACACCCAAAGTACTTGTTACATTTTGACAGGAAAATGGTCCAATTCACACACTTATCAAGAGGCCATCCCTGGTCATTCCTACTGCCTCTGATCTGGCGGACTCACTAACCCCAAATGCTTCGCTTGTAAATTATGTGTTGCGTGTTGGAGTATGCCCCTGGCTATCCGTCACAAAAAAATAAAAATGAAAATTGTGCCTTCTGGCTTGCTTAATATAAGGAATTTGAAATGGTTTATACTTTGATTCTTAAGTACATTTTAGCAATTCCATTTATTTTTGACACTTAAGTGTATTTAAAACGAAATACTTTTAGACTTTTACTCAAGTACTATTTTACCTGGTGACTTTCACTTTTACTTGAGTCATTTTCTATTAAAGTATTTTTACTTTTACTCAAGTATGACAATTGAGTCATACTTGAATATCCCTTTAAGAATAGGGAAGTTATTGGTCTTTGAAAGGTGTGTCAATACACTCAGTCACTACAAAGAGGAAAGAAACTACTCAGAGATTTCACAATGAGGTCTATGGTGATTTTAAAACAGTTACAGAGTTTAATGGTTGTGATATGATAAAACTGAGGATGGATCAACAACATTGTAGTTACTCCACAATACTAACCTAAATGACAGAGTGAAAAGAAAGAAGCCTGTACTGAATGAAAAATATTCCAAAACATGCATCCTGTTTGCAGCAAGTCACTTACATAATACTGCAAAAAATGTGGCAAAGAAATACCCATTTGGTCCTGAATACAAAGCGTTATGTTTGGGGAAAATCCAACACTACACATCACTGAATACCACTTCATATTTTCAAGCATGGTGGTGGCTGAATCATGTTATGGGTATGCTTGTCATCGGCGAGGACTAGGGTGTTTTTCAGGATAAAAAGAAACAGAATACAGCTATAAGCACATGCACATGCAAAATCTTAAGAGGAAAACCTGGTTCAGTCTGCTTTCCAGTTTTGACTTAAATTGGCTTGAAAATCTATGGCAAGACTTGATAATTGCTGTCTAGCAATGATCAACAATCAATTTTAAAGAGCTTGAAGAATTTTTCAAAGAATAATGGGCAAATATTGTACAATCCAGGTGTGCAAAGCTCTTAGAGACTTACCCAAAGACTCATTGCTGTAATCGCAGCCAAAAGGTGCTTCTACAAAGTATTGACCCAGGGGTGTGAATACTGAGATATTTCTGTATTTCATTTTCAATACATTTGCAAAAGGCTGTCACACAAAATGTGCAATAAGGGGTATGAAGAATTTGTGAAGGAACTGTAGATGTGAAAAAAATGAAGAATTTTTCTTTTTCTTAAAGAGATAACCTCATGACATGATGAAAGACAAACAGACACTGAAAGGCACAAGGAAAGGAGGAAAACATATTTTAATAGTGTCAACAACAAAAAATATTTTTATAAAATGTTACATTTTAAAACATTGGTATTACTGCAGTAATTTGTAAACACATAGACTTCTTTCTACACAGTAACATGGTAGTTTAACCCTCACACACCCTGAATGAACAGTTAGGCCGGGATTCAGTCCAAAACTGCGTTGTAGCACCCTTGACATTTAAAGGTAATTTCCCATTGAACCAACCTCTGCAGCTTTTACCGTGAATGTGATCTCTGGGAACATTGCCTTTAAAAGGAATGAACACTGGCTATATACATCTAACGACAGACCTCATTACAAAACAACCATTGTTCACTGAAGCAAACATAGTGAGACAAAGACAAAGGCTCCGTTCCCTATATAGTACACTACTTTTGACCATAGTGCACTAAATATGGAATAGGGTATCATTTGGGACAGAGACAGTGATTCAAGGACAATGAATAGTAAGCGCTGCTGTTCTAGAAAAGTAGTCACACATATAGGAGACGAATGGTTAGGACGTGATCGAGAGAAAAAAACTGACATGTTTGTAGTTGTCAGGACTTCCACTGAAGTTGTTCCCTCTCCTTGTTCGGGCGGCGTTCGGCGGTCGAGGTCACCAGCTTTCTAGCTACCACCGATCCATTTCATGATTTCATTTTTCCTTTTGTTTTGTCTGTTTACACACCTGGTTCCCATCGCATAATTATGTTTCTTATTTAACCATCTGGTTTCCCTTTCTGTTTTGTGCGTAATTGTCTTTTGTGTGTTGGAGTTCGATGTCCTGTTTTGTCCTTGTTTTAATACGGGATTTTTGTTACGCTCTTGTATTGAGTAAATACAGTGTTTTTTACTCTTACCTGTGTCCTGCGCCTGACTCCTTCGCTATCTTCTAGATAGACACTGACAGTAGTGTTCTCAAGCACTCACCTAGTCAAAGATTTTGATAACTAAATCCCTTCCATCTGTGACCTAACTCTATTCGATTTAATGAGAATAATACACTTTATTTATGAAGGTAAAAGACATAGACCGCTGATAATCTTCTCAACCAAGGCCGGATTCAATCCGAAACCTTGTTGCAGCGTGGTTGTCATTTAAAAGTAATTTCCATGTTGCAGCTTTTTCCTCAAGTTTTTGTCACGTGCACAAGTACAGTAATCAATATCAGCAGTACTATAAAAAAAAGTCAAGTAGAACAAAAACACACAAGAAAGTAATAAAGCTACATATATGGTCAGTTCCAGGGTCCGTGCCAATCCCTTGAATGCGATCTCCGCAAACGTGGGGATATTGCCTTTAAAAGCTGCATTGTCTACAAGCAGGATCGGATTGAATCCCAGCCCAAGTCTCCTCAATAGAAAAGGACATTCTTGGTTTCTAGTGAAGACATGTCTCAGGTATAAAACGTTTAACGGTTGCGTTGTTGTTCTTGTGCTTCTAGAAGATAGAAAGAAAAGGACGTGGTGAATGATGCTATATGTCCTACACTGAGTAGGATTTATCGGTGTGTGTGTGTTTGGGTCTGTGGGCCATCTGATGCACATATTGGTTTTGTGTCCGTCTTCATCATCCATATAACCCTCAGCCTTGTGTATGTTCATATCTGTTTTCGCGTGTGTGTTATGTGTGTTCGTGTGAATGTTTGCCCTCTGTCTTTTCATGCGTTTTCGTGTGTGTATAGACAGCACTGTGTCATCCATTACCCTGTATCACCTGTGTGTGATTAAGCTTACAGTAGTTTTGTTCTATTGTTCCTTTTGTACTACACAGTGTTTATTAGTGCGCATATGAGTATATGTGTGTTTTTGAGCATGTGCTGTGTGTGTGTGTGCGTGCATGCAAATGAATGTGTGTGTGCGTGCATGCAAATGAATGTGTGAGCGCGTGCATGTACGGGTGTGTATTGGGGTGTAACGGTGGCAGTACAGGGACCTCGGGTCGTACTGTGAACTTTGAATGAATACATTTATTTTTATATGCTATGCCTACGCTGCGATGTATGCCTCGAGTAATTCTGTACTGAAAAAAAAACTTTTCAGGCTATTCCCTTAAAACAACTACAGRCTATGCGCACMTTGTAATCACAATTGTGATCTTAATTGGTGCATTTAAAAACTGTCATTTTGTGAGGCGCAGCCGGTAACTAGTTCTGTACAATGGCGGGAGGTGAGGTCGACAAATTAATTCGCCAATTCACACTCTGTTATGCTTACTACAGATGAATGGACCTCCAGGTCTACAGAGCATATTATTATTCATATTGGATAGAAAACACTCTGAAGTTTCTAAAACTGTTTGAATGATGTCTGTGAGTATATTAGAACTCATATGGCAGGCAAAAKCCMGAGAAAAATCTAAACAGGAAGTGGGAATTCTGAGGTTGGTKGATTTTCAACCAAGACCCTATTGAATACACAGTGACAGCCCATCACATTACCTCGGAGTGGGAGATGAGAAGTACTGTGCTACAGACATGCTCTCTTTATGAGAGTCACACAAGTGCACATCTTTTTCTCTTTGTAAGAAAAACATTATCAGCATAGGCCTATACAATGTCTGAGCCATTTTTACACATTGATTTCACACGCATATTGCACTTTATTTTAAATGTAGTTTTGATGAGTATTCGTGTGTTTTCCCAATCAGGAATACCAACACCTTGTATTTTCTTAAATAAACAAAAAGTAACTAGAATAGGCTAACTGTTGGCATTTCATTTTCCCGCTGCACCGTAACCGAACTGTGACCTCAAAACTGCAATACATACCGAACCCTGGGTTTGGTYAACCATTACAGCTCTTGTGTGTACATTTCTGTGTGTGTGTGAGCGTGTATGCATGTGTGTGTGTTCAGAGCAGCCTGCCCAGTACCACTCCCTCTCTGTGTCGTGCCTCTCCTCTGATGATCTCCAAGAAGCCTAGTTTAGTCAGGAAGTCCAGCCTCATGCGATCTGTAGGCTGCACCTCACAGAACACACCATGAGCACCTGTAACACACACACACACACACACACACCACACGTGCGCACACACAGAGAGAGAGACAAAGAGAGTGAATTAGATGATCGTTGATAGACATATGAGAGCGAGCAGAGAAGAGAAACAAGAACACGTGTCAAACTCATTCCACGGAGGAAAAAACAAAAACCTGCATCTCAGCCATCCGTGGAATGAGTTTGACACCCCTGAACTAGAACAACCAGAAAGACAAAGGTTACTTCCCAAATGGCACCCTATTCCCTACATAGTGCACTACTTTTAACCAGTGTGCTTACATTTGTCCTGTTTCACACATGTACAAGTGTGTAACCTGTACAAGTGTGTGGTGTGAAATGGAAATCTGAAATGGAAATCGGCGAGACACACTCGGAGAGTGGGGTCACGGCCAGGAATCAGCCATTATTGACGCTGACCCTGGAGCAATTAGGGTTAAGTGCCTTGCTCAAAGGCAGATCGACATATTTTTCACCTAGTCGGCTCTGGGATTCAAAGTAGCAATCTTTTGGTTACTGTCCAACGGTCTAACCACRAGGCTACCTGCCGCCCTACACTCTAGGTTTTTCGGTTTGTCCCCATAGGGGAACCTTTTTTGGTGCGAGGTTAAACCTTTTGAAGAGTTCTTCCTAGAACCCTCTATAAACGATTCTACCAGGAACCATTTTATCATCTTACGTTTCTTCCTAGAACCTTCTATGAAGGGTTCTACCAAGAACCCTATAATCTTTGAAGGGTTCCTCCTAGAACCCTCTTTGAACGGTTCCACCAGCCTTAGCCTTAACTCTTTATTACAATACATTACATATATCATAAGGCCTTTCTTTGAGGGCCTAGTTATACCCTAACACCSCACATGAAAAAATACTATAGTATACTATGGTATAAATCACTGTAGTGTTTTTGATGACTATTGTAGTATACTGTAGTATTTACAGTGAACTATAGTATAAATATTGTAGTAAAATAAAACTGTAGTATATAATATAGTAATTGATGTAGTGTTTTTGCAGAATGTAGTATACTGTAGTATTTACTGAAGTGTGTTTGCGGACTGTAATATACTGTAGTATTTACAATAGTATTTTTGATTTATTATCTTTGACATAGAAGTGAAGGCTTTCTCCTTGAGGAAACCTACTGGAGAAATACTAAAAGAGCATATTTCCATAACTCGTAGGTAGGTAGGACTGGGGTCAATGCAGATAGTTCGGGTATCTATTTGGTTAACTATTTAACTAAATATTTAGCAGTCTTATGGCTTGGGGGTAGAAGCTGTTCAGGGTCCTGTTGGTTCCTGACTTGTTGCATCGGTAACGCTTACCATGCAGTAACAGAGAAAACAGTCTATGACTTGGGTGGCTGGAGTAGGTCAATTTTTAAGCCCTTATATTTCTATTTGTTTAACACTTTTTTGGTTACTAGATGATTCCATATGTGTTTCTTCATAGTTGTARGTCTTCACTATTATTCTACAATGTAGAAAATAGRACAAATAAAGAAAAACCCTTGAATGAGTAGGTGTGTCCAAACTTTTGACTGGTACTGTAGGTAAGATTAAAAAATCTATTTAATCCATTTTGAATTCAGGTTTTAACAGAACAAAATGTGGAATAAGTTAAGGAGTATGAATACTTTCTGAAGTCACTGTACCTAAAAGTAGGCAGATAGTAAAGTTAAAACACTTGAGAGCTTTCAACAAAAAAAACAGAAAATAATATTTTAAAATGTGATCCTTGTCCTAGGACACAGAGGGGTTAAAATACTAAAGTTAAAGTCCATCCAGTGAASATAGAACTAGCTAGCATCCGTCAACGAGGGCCAAGCATTCCATGGAATTTAACAGCTGGAAGAAACAACCGGAGGTCCATCGGTGCCGAGCGGTAACTTTTAGGACTGCTGGCAGCCGGTGATGTAGTGGTAGGGCGCTGCTGGTAGAGTAGCTAGCTAGCTAACATTAGCTAGCTGTACAGATGAAGCTTGGCTAGCAAATCAAGTGAACCACAAAATTAAAAGAATAGCGAGCGAAAAGGAGCTGGCTACACTCATACTGCCCCTGACTATTAAACAAAAAGCTAATTGAACAATAAACTTRAGTGTCTCACTCTTAGTGAACTCTGTCGTTGTTCCACAAGATCACTTCAGCCCAACCTACGTGTATCCTGCCAATATCCTTGCAGCCACACTATACGTGGATGCAGACAGTCCTGTACGGGGACGRGGGCAGTTCCAGAACACGGACATGAGCATTGTCACACATAATAAACTAAACAAACTCTTTACAGGGTGTTACATTCATCCCTCACTAGGAAAACCTGATGTCCGGGAAGTTATACATAAAACATAAGATTAAGCATCAGAATTAATTAAACGCATAACACAGTTTACAACACACCTTGAGCTGTAAGCTCACTTAACACTATGCAACAGTAAAGCACAGGCATATAAAAACACCCTCAAACCAAAAAACTCTCAGAAATATGAGATGTGTGTGGTGCAAGAAAACACTCTGTAATGAGGTGYAATTTGTTGCAAAAGAGACTCCTCTGTGTATGACTGATAGCTGAGTGTATTGAGGCATTCGTAGCTGGTCATAAGTGAGTCTAACCATTGGTTTCTCTGAGGGAACTGGGACTAAACTAATCTGAACTAGGACCAAGGGATTGCAAGATTTKTGAACTGGTGCCAGGGACTACTGACTCGTCAGAGCTAGGGTTTGGGGTTWGTGACTCCTCTAAACTAGGGCTTGACACAAGAGACTGTTGCACACTAGGGCCATTTAATTGTCCTCCATATGGTCACTTCACTTTCCTCTTCAGAGGGGCACTCCGGTTCAACTTGCTGAGAGGGAAGGACTTGTGTACTGGCATTGCTCCAGGGAAATTCCAACACGAATTTCAATGGATCCCATTTCCTCTTCCAAGCTTCCTTCAACCTCTCTTATAGCAAAGTCCAGAACTGTCTCCTCATCTTCATCAAATGCCAGGGCAGAAACTGAGACTGGCCATTTATGCTTTTGATGACGGATCTCCATCCTCTTTTTATGTTCTATGGTCTCACRGTCATCTTCACCCGTCAGCAGGCTAATGGGAAGCTTGTGGTCTCAGTGGAGCGTCCTCATAGGTCCTCCTCTCTTGGGATGTACTTGATATGTGAGCATTCCAGGTAGCCACTGCACTATCACATGAGGTTCAGGTTTCCACKGGTTGGCAATTTTGTGCTTTCCTGGGAGTCTCAAGTTCTGTACAAGGACACAATCACCAGGCTGTAGCTCTTGATGTCTCACCCTCTTGTCGTACCTTGTTTTGTTCATCTTGTTCCTGCTTGAAGCTGCGGTGGAGGCTAGTTGATAGGCTTCCTTTAGCTGTTCCCTTCATTTGGAGGTGTACTTGAGGTAGTCTTGGTCAGAGCTGCCATCCGGGGTGACTCCTAAGCACAGATTAATGGGCAGTCTAGCCTCCCTCCCCAAACATCTGGTAGTAAGAGGAGAATCCAGTAGTACTTTTGGTAGACATGGACTAGGTACACCAACTGCTGACTCCATGTGGACATTGTTTGGATCCAAGAGTTCCTATTGAGCAGTGTGCGATTGCATCTCTCTGGCTCTGGGTTTTCTTGAGGATTCTATGGCAATGTGAATGACTTCTTCATCCCAGACAYCTGAAGGACCTCCCGGATGAGTCTACTTTCAAAGTCTCTGCCCTGATCAGAGTTGATGCAGGAATTCAGGCCATAATGGACATTTAACAAAGCACCTTGGCCACAGTGCTGGCTTTCTGGTCTTTAGTGGCATAAGCTTGGGCATAGCGAGTGAAGTGATCTGTCATTACAGTGATGTTACTAATGTTCTTCATGTCATTCTCCAGAGAGAGGAAGTCTATACACTCCAACTCTAGTGGGGCACAGTGGTCATTTCCTGTTTTCACAGCTTCCATGACACGAGATATCACAGGATCACTCTGCTTGGCTCTCTCAAGCTCTGCAACATCCAGCTGAGGCAGGTAAGGACTGTGAGGTTCACGTAGGCATTAGGCAATGCTTCTGGGGTGACTCCTAACATCACGGCTGCACAGTTTTGGACGTCAGATGGTGTCACCTCCATAGCAATGGCCCGACGGTTGGCTTTGACACCAAGACCTGGAACTTCAATCCAGTCATCCTCTTGATTGCTGCAGGGGTGCGGTCTTCTAGACAGTGCATCTGCATCAATGTTGACTCAACCAGGATGGTACTAGAGCTTGAAGTAATAGTTGACCAAAGCCACCAGCCATTTTTGTTATGTAGCATCCAACTTGGCAGTGGTCTGGATGTAGGTGAGAGGGTTGCTGTCGATGCGGTCAAGAATCTGTGCCCCATACAGATAGTTGTGGAACTTGTCTGCCACAGCCCACTTTAAGGTGAAGAACTCCAGCTTGTGTGCAGGTTAGTTATTCTCACTGTGTGATACACTCCTGCTGGCAAAGGCTYCAGGTCTCCACTCCTCTTCGTGTTGTTGATAATTGGCCTGGGAGCAGTGCTCTAAGCTGGCGTTAATGTGCAGCAGGTAAGGCTTGCTTGAGACTGCAAAGGCCAACACAGGAGAGGCTATGAGGCAGTTCAGGATGTTACAGACGGTATATTCACAAAGTGGGGTCCAGAGATCTCCAAACGGCTCTCATTCCTTGAAGTACGTAGATCCAGGAGGGGATTTGACTGGTTGACTCTGCTCTCTCTCTTTGGAGCATAGCCTTTTGTCAGCTCATGAAGAGGTCACACGATGGAGTAGTAGCCTTCGACAAACCATCTGTAATAGCCACAGAACCCCATAAAAGACTGAAGGGTCTTGAGTTTGGTTGGATGAGGCCATGTGCACAGGGCTTCAATCTTGGATGGGTCAGTTGCAATGCCTTTGTCAGACACGATGTGGCCAAGGTATTTCACAGATGTCTGGCAGAACTGGCACTTGTCCACCAAGAGTGTCAACACAAAGGTATCCAGTCGGTCCAACAGCCTTATAAGCCTCTCCTCGTGCACCTCAAAGGTCATCCGAAAGACTATCAGGTCATCAAGGTGCACAAGCAAATGTATATCCCCCATTACCTTCATCAAGCGCTGGAATGTTGTTGGGGCTCCAGTAACTCATTGTGGCATCTTTTAAAACTGATAAGTCGAGGGAACGAATCATTCTGTTTTTTATTTGTCCGCCTCGCTCATGGGGATTTGATAGTAGCCAATTCGGAGAGCCTGCACTGAAAACCATTTGCTTCCAGATAAGCAGTCCACACAGTCTATTCTGGGGTCAGTGTACTGGTCGGGGATGGTCCGTCTGTTCAGGGTGCGATAGTCAATGCATAACCTGATTTTGCATTTCTTCTTCCTCACTACAACTATGGGAGATGCATAAGTGCTCCGAGAGCCATYGACGATTCCAGGAGTAGGAGGGTGTCGTGACTTGACTTTCATTAATATGATGACTGTTATTTACTTAATTCACTAACTATGTTTAATTGTTACCCGATTAAATTAATTATGTAACAATTAACTCATTAGGAATTTGGTGCACCACAGAAGAAGTTGTTTAACGATTTACCATCTCCAGAATTAAACTCTAGAACTTATCGAAGTTCTAAATCGATAACAGTCACTTATTAATCATTACCTTATATCATTCTGAACAGCCGTGACCTTCTTGGATCCGCAATAACCCCAGCCTTGCTCATCATTCAGTACTACACAAATTTGATTAATGATTTATTTACTAACTAAATAATAACACAGAATACAAATAGACACTTACATGAGAGAAAAGTCCCCAGTGGACTGACAAGATATGACAGCTTGTTACAACATAACTTTAGAGGGGGAGAGAGACAAAGGGAAAGAGACACTTATCGTACATTTGCAAACTACGCTCACAGTAATCATTTACTTTACACACGAACTACCGCCCATTGGGAGTAAGAAATTAATGTATTTACGTGTTTGAATGCCGTCGTTCATCATCTATTTCTGTTGAAACAAAACCTTCTTGAAAGGTGGTTTTGTTGGCTTTATTTGTGCGCCACTTGTACACCCTCTGATTGTCCACCAGAGGTCACAATGTCCTTCTCAGTTGTCCAGTCTCCAATGGGCTGTTTCCTCAGACAGCTACTTAGCTGTACTGGTGATTGTCTGAGAGGATTTTCTCCTTTCGTCCTCGAGTAGATAGTCAAATTTCCAAACTCACTTTACACACGCAGCTGCAGACTGGCGGGGTCCTGATCTGTTAAGTTAATTTTCTTCAGCTCGTGTTGAGAGTTTCAGAGTTTCTAACCATTTCAACATGTGGACCACGGTCTCACATCTTTCTAGTCTAAAGGAAGGTGAGTTTATTCCTTCACCTCGTGTTGGTTCAACGTTTCAACCATTTCCCACATGGAGCTAACGCTCCACGCTTTTCTTGTCTCAAGGTGAGGTTATCTTCTTCACCTCGTGTTGAAATTGAAAGTTTCAACCATTTAAGACGCGTAGCTCCCACCTCACYTTTCCTGGTCTAAACTCGCTGACCTCACTCGGGGCGTAGCTACTTATTGTTAAAAGTATTCTCAAAATAATTATCTATTTAGAAAACTAAAATCACATTCCTAACAAAAATACGTTCATATTGTCTACACCACGTATTGGATGGAAACTTGACAAATACGTATTCCAAATTACGATATTTTCATTATACCATATTTATACAATTTTTAATGACATCACAAAATAAACATTTGTTTTCCACATCTACCTATTGACCATTTCCCACATTCGGATGTTAGAAATATTTGTTCCAAAGTTCCGAGTTTTTGGCTGGCAAAAGTCTCTCTAGACGAAGACAGTCCGATCAAAATACTGAAGGGTAGAGAGAGAACGTTTCTCCCACAGGACAGGCATGACAGAGGGCCTGTGACTTTGTGAATATGGTGCATGCTTTCAACAGAGTGCAGTTCCCCCATCTTCAGCCAAGGTTGTAGAGTCACAGGCTGCATTCCCTCATTCCCGCACAGAGAACATGTTGTATTTTGTTCCCCAGAGCATGAAAGAGTGTGAATGAAAGAGTGTGTAAAGAGGAAAGTATGTGTAAAGGCTTTTGGACACCCACCACTTCAGATGGAAATGTGATGGTGACGTCAATGTAGCTGTCGTAGGGGGAGCTGTTTTCACTCAAACCCCAGAGAGTTAAACCCTTGATACGCTGGAGAGACAAGTGACTTGGACTTGGAAGCCACTGTCTAGGATGGCTTTACATGGCTCTCGACTCCTTCTTACATTCAGACTGGTCTCTGGGGAGGTGAGGTGGAGTTAATTGTGGGTGGGGTTACAGCTCGCTCATTTACTGCCCCCCCTGTACCGTTCACTGGTTCTTTGCGGAGGGGAATTAATCACTGGGCTACTTCCTCTGTATTTAGGGGGTGCTCGCACTGTATGGAGGAGTGGGAATCTTCTCCACAGTTGTAGCAGAATAAGTTGTCTCTTGGGTGTTGGCCTCTGACCCCGTAACTCGAGAGAAGGTTGTCTCCGCCACTCTTGGGAATGCCGTCACCGCTCTGGGGAACGCCATCTCTGCCTCTCAGTGGTGGGTCGACAACACATCCGAGGTTCAGCGGGTAGGACACGGACTTTCCTCATGGCTGCCATGGACTGTAGATTACCCACTAGCTTCTGCAGCTCAGCGACGTGGCTGTCAGTCTTCACAGGAAAACCTTTCTGGGGCACAGGTCTCCAGTGCGAGTGCCTCTCAGCTTTTATATTCTCCTCCTCACAGATCTCTTGGAGTAGGGTGGGCAGGGATGGGGGATTGTCCTTCCTCTCTCTCAGCATGAGGTGGATCAGGACCTCACAGCACTTCTCTTATCACTCCTTTTCCACTCTGGCATGGTAGAATCTGGAACGGTCTATTCCTCCCTTCATCACAACCTTTTGCAGAAGCTTCTCCATGCGAAGTAGGGAATATTATCAGCTGGCTTCAGTCTCAGACCTCTAAACTCATAATACAGGTCCACACACCAGTGGTGGCAGTGCCATAGGTGTTTTCCAGTATCTTCAGATAGTCTTTGACCGGCGCATCTGGGCAGTTGGCTCTCAGCGTGGTGACAACTCCTACAGCTGGCGACGTCAAGCTTTCAATTATCTTCTGAACAGTGCCACTAAGGCAGCATCTGGTTGACCTGCTCCATCAATGAGTCAAAGTAATCTTCTCCAAGAGGTGTGGGGACAACTCCTCTGAAATGCCTTAGCCAACTTTAGAGGCTGGATTCATGTTAGGGCTTCATCACCTCCACCAGCACCTTCCCCATTGCTTCAATGAAGGCCTCTGTACTGGAGGTGAAAGCTTGAGATGAGGTTATGCGAGTCTGACCTCTACTTGCACTCTCACCTGCCATTGAAAGAGGAGTTTCTGCCTCGTGTGGGGGGGGGGGGGGGGGGGGGTTGGGCGGACATCGTCGGGAGAGGTATTCATATGTATTCCGCCCAGAGCAGTTAGTAATTAAAATCAAAATTCTATTCGATTCCAGGTATTCCCGAACTGGGGGTACGCGCAATGCCGTCGGGGGTTTTCTTCACATTTTCAAACAGTCCATTTATATTTTTCAACGAGGCTATACATTTGGGTGAGGTTTTTCTCTTGCCTGAGTAGCCTCGTTTCACTGTCAAAAATAAAATGAAACCATCTAGAGTTCAGCGAAATAACAATGTAAAATACAGGTAGCCTAGTCAAATAATTAATATCCAATCGCATTAATAATTCTTATGGCTGCAATCCCGGTAACGGGATCGATATGACAAAAACAAGTGCAGGGCGCCAAATTCAAKAAACAGAAATCTCATAATTAAAATTCCTCAGACATTCATGTCATGACATTCATTCATCTTATATCATTTTAAAGGTAATCTTGTTGTTAATCCCACCAAAGTGTCCGATTTCAAATAGGCTTTTCAGCGAAAGCACTACAAACGATTATGTTAGGTCACCACAAAACCACAATAAACACAGCCATTTTTTCAGCGAAAGATAGCTTTCACAAAAACCAGAAATAGAGATAAAATTAATCACTAACCTTTGATTATCTTCATCAGATGCCACTCATAGGACTTCATGTTACACAATACATGCATGTTTTGTTTGATAAAGTTCATATTTATATAAAAAAATCAGAGTTTACATTGGCGCGTTAGATTCACTAGTTGCAAAAACATCAAGTGATTTTGCATAGACACATCGTTTCAACAGAAATACTCATCATAAATGTTGATGATAATACAAGTTATACACATGGAATTATAGATATACCTCTCCTTAACCTCTCTGGGATATGTGGGACGCTTGCGCCAAATTTAAAAAAAAAAGATATAAAATCAAACTTTCATTAAATCACACATGTAAGATACCAAATCAAAGCTACACTCGTTGTGAATCCAGCCAACATGTCAGATTTCAAAAAYGCTTTTCGGCGAAAGCATAAGATGCTATTATCTGATGATAGCACAACAGTAAACAAAGAGAGTGTAGCATATTTCAACTCTGCAGGCGCAACACAAAACGCAGAAATAAAATATAAATCATGCCTTACCTTTGACGAGCTTCTTTTCTTGGCACTCCAATATGTCCCATAAACATCACAAATGGTCCATTTGTTCGACTAATTCCGTCCATATATATCCAAATTGTCAATTTATTTGGCGCATTTGATCCAGAAAAAAACAGCTTCCAATTTGCGCAACGTCACTACAAAATATCTAAAAAATGACCTCTAAACTTTGCCAAAACATTTCAAACTACTTTTGTAATACAACTTTAGGTATTATTAAACGTTAATAAATCGATCAAATTGAAGACGGGTCTATCTGTTTTCAATACAGGAGGACAACAAACTAACACTACTTTTCTAGTCTTGCGCAACTCTCAAACAGTACACATAACGTTACACTGATTCCAGATGGCCGTACTTCTTCATTGCACAAAGGAATAACCTCAACCAATTTCCAACGACTGCTGACATCCAGTGGAAGCGGTAGGAACTGCAAACAGGTTGATTAGAAATCTAGTATCCCAATGAAACCTCATTGAACAGACAGTGACCTAGAAAAAAAAGAAATCTGAAGATTTGTGGTTTTGCCTGCTACATAAGTTCTGTTATACTCACATACATAATTCAAACAGTGTTTTCTATCCAAATCTACTAATAATATGCATATCTTATATTCTGGGGATGAGTAGAAGGAAGTTGAAATTGGGCACGCTATTTATCCAAAAGTGAAAATGCTGCCCCCTATCCTAGAGAAGTTAATGCAACCGCTGTGTCAGATTTWAAAAAAKCTTTACGGAAAAATAAACCATGCAATGATCTGAGACGGAGCTCAGAACAATAGCCAAATTAGCCGCCATGTTGGACTCAACAGAAACCTTCCGGGTTGGAGCGAGCGGTCGCATTTGCGCTTTGGTCCGCAGGTAGTATAACTTTTCATTACATTTCATTACATTCAATTATAGTACAACGGTTTGATTTGTCTAATCTTTGTCTAATCTTAGCAATTTCTTCTTAGCTAGCTACATAGCCGTCTTTGTATCAAAAATAATTGCGTAATTATCGTATTACGTCGTCCTAACGCAGTCTACACTGCTATCTGCCCAGCAGCTAGCCAGCTAGCAAACGTCCACCGTCTACCGAATAGCAGCACTCTGGTCCGCAGGTAGTATAACTTTTCATTACATTTCATTACATTTCATTATAGTACAACGGTTTAATTTGTCTAATCTTAGCAATTTCTTCTTAGCTAGCTACATAGCCGTCTTTGTATCAAAGATAATTGCGTAATTATCGTATTTCGTCGTCCTAACGCAGTCTACACTGCTATCTGCCCAGCAGCTAGCCAGCTAGCAAACGTCCACCGTCTACCGAATAGCAGCACTGTAGCAACTATTACAACAGAGAGAGATACTTCCCACACTGCCCTACTCGGATGGTATCGGGCCGTCCGCCAACCTTTCGCTCTCTCCCCGCTACCCTCTCCTCTTCCATCTATCATCTCTTCCCTTGCTCAAACCTTCTCCAACCTATCTCCTGATTCTGCCTCCTCAACCCTCCTCTCCTCCTTTCTGCATCCTTTGATTCTCTATGTCCCCTATCCTCCAGGCGCGGCTCGGTCCTCCCCCTCCCGCTCCGTGGCTCGACGACTCATTGCGAGCTCACAGAACAGGGCTCCGGGCAGCCGAGCGGAATGGACGAAAACTCGCCTCCCTGGGACCTGGCATCCTTTCACCTCCCTCCTCTCTACATTTTCCTCTTCTGTCTCTGCTGCTAAAGCCACTTTCTACCACCTCTAAATTCCAAGCATCTGCCTCTAACCCTAGGAAGCTCTTTGCCACCTTCCCTCCCTCGCTCTGAATCCTCCTCCCCCTCCCCCCCTCCTCCCTCTCTGCAGATGACTTCGTCAACCATTTTGAAAAGAAGGTCGACGACATCCGATCCTCGTTTGCTAAGTCAAACGACCGCTGGTTCTGCTCACACTGCCCTACCTGTGCTCTGACCTCTTTCTCCCCTCTCTCTCCAGATGAAATCTCGCGTCTTGTGACGGCCGGCCGCCCACAACCTGCCCGCTTGACCCTATCCCCTCCTCTCTTCTCCAGACCATTTCCGGAGACCTTCTCCCCTTACCTCACGCTCGCTCATACAACTCATCCTGACGCGGCTATGTCCCTTCCGTCTTCAAGAGAGCGAGAGTTGCACCCTTCTGAAAAAACCTACACTCGATCCCTCCGATGTCAACAAACTACAGACCAGTATCTTCTTTCTTTTTCTCTCCAAAACTCTTGAACGTGCCGTCCTTGCCAGCTCTCCCGCTATCTCTCTCAGAATGACCTTCTTTGATCCAAATCAGTCAGGTTTCAGACTAGTCATTCCACTGAGACTGCTCTTCTCTGTATCACGGAGGCGCTTCCGCACTGCTAAAGCTAACTCTCTCTCTCTGCTCTCCATCCTTCTAGACCTATCGGCTGCCTTCGATACTGTGAACCATCAGATCCTCCTCTCCACCCTCTCCGAGTTGGGCATCTCCGGCGCGGCCACGCTTGGATTGCGTCCTACCTGACAGGTCGCTCCTACCAGGTGGCGTGGCGAGAATCTGTCTCCTCACCACGTGCTCTCACCACTGGTGTCCCCCAGGGCTCTGTTCTAGGCCCTCTCCTATTCTCGCTATACACCAAGTCACTTGGCCTGTGTCATAACCTCACATGGTCTCTCCTATCATTGCTATGCAGACGACACACAACTAATCTTCTCTCTTTCCCCTTCTGATGACCAGGTGGCGAATCGCATTCTCTGCATGTCTGGCAGACATATCAGTGTGGATGACGGATCACCACCCTCAAGCTGAACCTCGGCAAGACGGAGCTGCTCTTCCTCCGGGGAAGGACTGCCCGTTCATGATCTCGCCATCACGGTTGACAACTCACTTGTGCTCGCTCCCAGAGCGCTAGAACCTTGGCGTGATCCTGGACAACACCCTGTCGTTCTCAACTAACATCAAGGCGGTGGCCCGTTCCTGTAGGTTCATGCTCTACACATCCGCAGAGTACGACCCTGCCTCACACAGGAAGCGGCGCAGGTCCTAATCCAGGCACTTGTCATCTCCCGTCTGGATTACTGCAACTCGCTGTTGGCTGGGCTCCCTGCCTGTGCCATTAAACCCCTACAACTCATCCAGAACGCCGCAGCCCGTCTGGTGTTCAACCTTCCCAAGTTCTCTCACGTCACGCTCCGCTCCTCCGCTCTCTCCACTGGCTTCCAGTTGAAGCTCGCATCCGCTACAAGACCATGGTGCTTGCCTACGGAGCTGTGAGGGGAACGGCACCTCAGTACCTCCAGGCTCTGATCAGGCCCTACACCAAACAAGGGCACTGCGTTCATCCACCTCTGGCCTGCTCGCTCCCTACCACTGAGGAAGTACAGTTCCCGCTCAGCCAGTCAAAACTGTTCGCGTGTCTGGCCCCCCAATGGTGGAACAACCCCCTCACGACGCCAGGACAGCGGAGTCAATCACCACCTTCCGGAGACACCTGAAACCCCACCTCTTTAAGGAATAGGATGGATAAAGTAATCCTTCTCACCCCCCCCCCCCCTTAAAAGATTTAGATGCACTATTTGTAAGTGGCTGTTTCCACTGGATGTCATAAGGTGAATGCACCAATTTGTAAGTGCGTCTGAATAAGAGCGTCTGCTAAATGACTTAAATGTAATGTAAATGTAAACCAGAAAATACATGATAAATGTTTCCTTACCTTTGATGAACTTAGGAATCCTAGGACCACAATAAATGCTTGATTTGTTCGACAATGTCCGTTATTTATGTCCAATTAGCTACTTTCGAATTGTTTACCAAACTTCCTAACCAAAGTCTCAAAGCGGTCCACTATAACGTGACGAAATGTCCAAAGTTCTGTTACAGTCAGTAGAAATATGTCAAG